>NW_022631000.1:31204110-31210660 GCF_010015895.1 Lontra canadensis | reverse complement strand
TTTATTTTTATTCACATATCTTTCTTTCCTTCTTTTTTTCAGCAAAATCTTAGTAGGCAAAGGGAGTAAATGCACACTTCTTATCTGTGTTATTTATTTATTTATTTATGAGAGGAAAATGGGGAGAAGGAGTGGGAGAGGGAGAGAGAGAATCTTAAGCAGGCACCATACCCAGTGCAGAGCATGATGCTGGGCTCAATCTCATAACCCTGAGATCATGACCTGAGCTAAAATCAAGATTTGTATGCTTAACCAACTGAGCCACCCAGCCCCATGATCTGTCACCTTTATTTTTTTTTAAGATTTTATTTATTTATTTGACAGACAGATCACAAGTAGGCAGAGAGGCAGGCAGAGAGAGAGAGGAGGAAGCGGGTTACCTGCTGAGCAAAGAGCCCAAAGCGGGGCTCGATCCCAGTACCCTGGGATCATGACCTGAGCCAAAGGCAGAGGCTTTAACCTGCTACTCAGGCACCCCAATCTGTCACCTTTAAAAGAAAGAATTTTTATTCTTGTTTGGAAGATGTCAGAATATGGGGCTCCTGGGTGGCTCATTTGGTTAAGTGTCTGCCTTTGGCTCAGGTCATGATCCCAAGATCCTGGAACCAAGTCCCACATCCAGGAGCCTGCTTCTCCCTCTGCGTCCCCTCTCTCTCATGAATAAATAAATAAAATCTTCCAAAAAAGCCAGAATGTAAGCATTGAAAGTACAGTATATGTTTTTGAAATAAACAATTTCATGTAAGCATTTTACTGAGATATTTAATACTTACAATTATGTATAAATCTAGCAGTGCAATAACTTCAAATGTTACAATATAGTCATCATATTGATTTAATGTCAACATAACCAATATAAATATACTTTAGCTTACTACATATTATTGGTGATAGTAAAGATTAAAAATATAAAAGTTGACTTAACGGATATATCCACATTTATTTAAGTGTAGACAGTATATCAATGATCTGCTTTAAAAAACGACTACACTTTCTTACTAGAAAATACATCTCCTTTCCTCATTTTCCACTTTACTCTGTTTTGAAAAGTTTTTTTATCCCCACCACCAGAAGAAAGAAAAAAAAAAAAAAAGGATTGGATGATAAGAATTTTGAAAGATAGTCTTGGAGTTTGCTTAGCTTCTAGTCTGATACTCATAACTATCCAAAAGGTAAGCCATCCTTTAGAAATAATTCTAATATTCTCATATTTCCTACTAAATCAATGCACAATATCTACTTGTAGTATCTGATGATTCAAGTTGTTTCTCTAAAATTTTATATGCAAGACTTAAGTATTTTCTTGTTTCTAAATCTAGTTTCAGAAATATGGCATTCCCCAAAATCAAAGTGTTATGGCATCCCCAAAAATCAAGTCTTTTAATACTAACAAGAAGCCAACTTTTACAATTTTTAACAAGCTAATTTGAAAGACATCATTTATTTTATGAGACAGAGTAGTATTTCTAAATAAATGTTCTTAATTCTTCAATAAGTTAATCATAGATTCATACACAATGTAACTGTGCATGTGTAAAACTCATACATAGTAATCTCAATGTCTATAGCCAAGTCAGGTGAGCAAGTTTTAAGATAATTAGTACAGCAATTAGTACAGCAATTAATTAGATTAATATTTTCTGCTTGTGTGTTTCATAAATAAAAAGAAAATGAATTATGGTATTGACTTCCTGATAATACAAGATTAAAGCAATTGGTTTTCTAATATAACGGTGCAAAGTGATCTCAGACTTAACTCTTGTTTGAATTGTTTTACAGTGAGAAAGTATGTCTTTTGTAATGTAATAGGCTTGTAACAAATTTAATTAGAAATAATTTGGTTAATTCAGTGGAACAAATAAAAAAAAAAGACAAATTGACATTCTTTGATCTTTCCTTTCCTGTCCCATCTCCCATACTGTCACCTTCAAAAGATGTTGACATTTAAATTACTTAGTTCTGCTCACTTGTGCTGTAACTTACCAAGACTCTAAATCTAATGATCACGGTCAACTCTAAGTATAGCTTCTCATCACGGTATGACTTCGGGTGGCAACAGTGAGCAGGGAGACTTTTATTTCCTGCTCTGTAACATACTATAATAATTTAAAAAGTATTTGATAAATAAGTAGTTAAATGAAAAGATAATGTAATAAGCACACTAGGCTTAATAATATAAATATTACTTTATCCACATACATGACATAAAAATAAAGATACTAAAAACTACTATTTGGAGAAGCCCATTGTGGTAGAATTCTTCCTATATTTTGTTCACCTGGTTATTTTCGGTCTCTTGCTAACAACTGACATTTTCTTGACATGTTTCTTATTTTGCTGACTTTATCATTCAGAAGACAAAATAGAGTTAAGCAACCATCTTTTGCATAGCACAGAGAGTAAAAACACTCTGGGCCAAGACAGCAATGCAATGGGATAGAAAAATCCTGAGGAGGAACTGGAAGTTAAGAAAGGGAGAAAACTGACAGCAAATGGAGGGAAGAAAACACTCTGGTTGGGAAATTGGAAAATATTGCAAAATTCACCTTCAGAGTAATGTGCCCATTGACTATTTTGGTATTAAAATTAAAACAGTGTTTACAAAGCCACTGAGACAATAGATAAAGTGTTTCATTTAACTCCAGAGAATGTTTCAGTTGGCAAGTGACTTATTTTCTAAGAAAATGTAGAAAAACAGCTTAAACAATCACTATGTCTATAAATGAGTAGTGGTCTTTACTTCCTGACCATAAAAAGAAAAAATAGAAATTGACTGGTGGAAGTACTGTATACCTCATTCAATTCCTTAAGTTTCAGAAGAGAAAGCAATGATGCACAGCAGTCAAGCTACTTGCCCAAGTTAAGTGAAACTGTATCTATTAACTTTTAGTGAGATGGTTTTTTTTCAAGATTAATCTAATAGTAGAATTCTTTAAAAATGACTAGACTTCCAGCTTCAATACCATTACAGTAGAGAAAGGCAAAGGCAGCTATGGATCTCTGCCCATGAAGGAAGTGCAGATCAATAGCCTGGGATGGGTGTGGACAGATTTCTGATAATGGTGACAAAATGATGTCATATGAATCTTCCCACGGGTAAAAGTTATAAAGCTTAGACACATTTTAAAATACTATTTAAAGGTACCAAGGAAGTATATAAGTGCAAACAAAAGCCAAGGGAAATTGTAGTCTCAAAAATCATCATTATGAAGGTTAAGAAATGCCTGAGTATGCTCCAAAGTCCATCTATAGAGAAGAGGAAGCATTCTGCCTAACCAGCTCTAGAATAGAGAGGAAAGTGCTCAGTATTAGAATAGCGGCTGAGAGAATTTAAAAGGCAAATCTGAGAGAAGTGCAGAAGTGCCAAGACCCAATCTTTGCATGTTAAGTTCTGCAGAAATCCCTGACTGACCACTAAACTATAAATGTTCAAAGCAGAGCCCTGGGTGTCTGGAAAATAGAGCAGGGAAAGACCAAATGGAAATATCATTTTGAAAAACAGATTTATCAGGTGAGATTTGTGACTTTGCTGCTTTTTTAAATAAGTGGATTCTCTGATTCACATGCCAGTCAGCCTTACTGATTTGAAACATCAAAGAAGAGAGTCTGATGCTGGCAGAGCATCTAGAAATTTGAGTCTTCAGAGGCAGAGTTACCATGATCTGTGAGCCTAAAAATGTGAAATACATTTTTCCTGAATCGTCAGCTTATCACCATGCCATCATAGTGAACACCTTCAGGGAATCAGGCTACAAAAAAGCAGCAGCTGGTTGCTGGGAGGAACAAGCAGGGTTATCAGCTGTTGCATTCTATTGGAAAGAGTGAAGTTACAATTTGAATCCAAGAAAATTAACTGACTGCTATAACTAACAAATCCCCAGAGGAACACAACAGAATCCAGAGTTGCTACAACATAGAACCTACAATATCCAGTTTTCAATGAATATTATTATATATGCAAAGAAAGTGTAAAGTTTAATCTATAATCTTAAAAAAATAAACACCACAAATCAAATGGGACCTTACTTCCAGTTCCCCAGACGATGGCTCTGTCAGACAGGTACTTTAGGAAAGCTATTATGTGTTCAAAAAATTGAGAAAAAATATTTGAAAATAATCAAAGAAAATAATGGTCCAAAAGAGTGAATGGAAATTAAAATATATGGAAATGGAAATTCTATAATATAAACATTGAAATGAAAAATTCACTAGATGGGATCAACATTGGATTGAAAGTGGTAGAAATAACTTGTGAAATTTATAAGAAGATCAAAAGAAATTGCTCAATCTCAAGAACAGAAAGAGTCAAAGTACTGAAGAAAAATAAATATAAAATAAGTAAATAGAAAAATACCTTTCTGGGTTAATGCCTAGAGGCCTAAAAGACATGCAATTAAAGTTCCAGGAGAGGAGAGACAGGCATAGAAAAATATTCAAAGGAATGATGGCTAATCACTTCACAGATTGGTAAACAACCTTAACTTTCAGATCTAAGAATCTCAACAAATCAAAACAAACACTGCACATACACACAAAGGATAAATATAAAGAAAATCACACCAGAGACAAACTTCTGAAAACTAAAAAATAAAGAAAAAAAAGTTTTGATAAGCACCCAGAGAAAAGTAACACAAAACATATACAAGAACAATGATACAATTAGTGCTTTTTGTAATAAAAGGAGTCCAGAAGCATATTCAAAGTGCTGAAGAATCTTTTCCCAGAAAAATTATCCTTTAAAAAAAAGGAAATATAGGTATTTTCAGATAAACTAACCATGAGGAAATTTATCTCCAGCTGACCTAGATTTAAAAAAAAAAGTGCTAAAGGAAGTACTTCAGGTTAAAGGAGTTCTCTGACTGTAAGAGAATAGTTACAAATAAATACAATATGCTATCTAGAAAAGCCTCCAACATATGTAAATTAAACAAGTCACTTCTGCACAACCCGTTGGCCAAACAAGAAATCACAAAAGAACTTAGAAAATAATTTGAACTAAATGATATGGAAAATGTTACCAGAGTTGGGTTCTTGGCCCCCACACGGTGAAACCAGTGCCAAAACTCAAAAGTACAGGCAAGGCTTTACCCGGGCTGCAGCTCCCCCGAAGGCACACACAGCATAACTGAGTAAGCTCCAAAGGGGAGGTCCTGCATATAGAGAGAAATCGCCCACCCAGGTTCCCACTAGGGTCTAATACGTTAATGAGAGAAAGGAGTGGGGGGGAGCGCTTCTTCCTGATTGGTTGGAAGGGCCTCGTTCTGATTGGTCTATATTGGCAGGCAATTCATGCAGCTCATTGGTGCTCTTTGGACTCAGAGTGCTGTTTTAAGTTCAGTTTGTTTATGCGGCCACGCTCTGGTTCTGTTTTTAGGGGTAGTGGTGTTAATCGTAACATCCAACGGAAAGTGTCCCGCTGCATGAAGTTTTCAGTTGGGGCTTGTTCCCATGGTCCTTAACCGTCTCAAAACAGCAAAAGCAAATGTGTGGGATTCAGCTGAAACAGAAAAAAAACAATAGCTTTATAGGTTTCTGTTACAAAAGAAAAAGGTCGAGAACCAAAAATCTAAGAAATGAACAATATTAATCAGGAGGAAGGAAAAAAGGAAGAACGGCAGGGAGGGAAGAAGGAGGGTTGGTTATAATTGCTTTAAAGTCTAATGTCTGGTTCATCTCGGAGTTTCCATCTGTTGATCTGCTGATTATTTTCCCTTGAGGATTTCTCACGGTGTCCTGGTTCTTCGTATGTTGAGTATTTTGGGGTTGTATCCTGGACATTTTGAATATTATGTTATGAGACATGAATACTGAATCCTGTAACAATCCACTAGAGAATTTGGATTGGTGGTAGCAGTGAAGTTGAAACTTCCTTAAGTTGAAACTTGAGTTATTTACTTTGTTGAAACTTGAAGTTCTACCTTACTTAAGTTGAAACTTGAAGTTTAATTGAGTAAAAACTGAGGAGAGTCTAATCACCCACCAAAAAATTATTTGCAATAACCATGGTACCATATCTTCTCAGCATGTTAAGTACCAATTAAAATTAATGTTATGAAGACAATACGGCATCATGGTAAGGCTTAGATAAAAAGGAAAGCGTGGTGTGAATTGTGTAGACCCATTAAGGCTAAATGAGAAACAGATGCCCAGGAAAAAAAAATTTCCAGGAAATTCAAAATGGTCATAGTTATGTTAAAATGATGGAACTTGGAATCATTACACTCTTTTAAAATTATTTATAATTTCAATATTAATTGTATACTATTAGTAAAAAAATAATTTTACCAAAACTGTGGGTGATAACAGTAGTTTGGTAACTGTTCTCATTATTATGTAACAACTCTTATGACTAACTCAATTTTCTGAGTTCAGAAACTGATTTATTAATTACTGTTTTCACATGAATAAAACCAAAAAATAAGAACCAAATAATCAAATTCATCTTTTCATACATTTTTGCTACTTTTAGAATAATTTCCCATCAAACAAATACTTTCTCAAAATGAGTCACATGTGTGATCTAGGACTAATTACATGCAGGTATCAGTGC
>NW_022631000.1:30941494-31204100 GCF_010015895.1 Lontra canadensis | reverse complement strand
GCACTGATACCTGCATGTAATTAGTCCTAGATCACACATGTGACTCATTTTGAGAAAGTATTTGTTTGATGGGAAATTATTCTAAAAGTAGCAAAAATGTATGAAAAGATGAATTTGATTATTTGGTTCTTATTTTTTGGTTTTATTCATGTGAAAACAGTAATTAATAAATCAGTTTCTGAACTCAGAAAATTGAGTTAGTCATAAGAGTTGTTACATAATAATGAGAACAGTTACCAACCTACTGTTATCACCCACAGTTTTGGTAAAATTATTTTTTTACTAATAGTATACAATTAATATTGAAATTATAAATAATTTTAAAAGAGTGTAATGATTCCAAGTTCCATCATTTTAACATAACTATGACCATTTTGAATTTCCTGGAAATTTTTTTTTTCCTGGGCATCTGTTTCTCATTTAGCCTTAATGGGTCTACACAATTCACACCACGCTTTCCTTTTTATCTAAGCCTTACCATGATGCCGTATTGTCTTCATAACATTAATTTTAATTGGTACTTAACATGCTGAGAAGAGATGGTACCGTGGTTATTGCAAATAATTTTTTGGTGGGTGATTAGACTCTCCTCAGTTTTTAATTAAATAATACTATTAAAAAAAATTGTATCTATGTTGACTTTCCATTTTTTAAATAATTTTCTTAGTGGGAATTTTCAGGAGTTAATGTTTTAAAAATTAAAATTCTTTTTTATATTTGAAAAATATTATTTAATTACTCTTCCAAAATGTTGACTTTTGTTAACAATGAATAAAATTACTTCATTTTTAAATCATTTGGTGGTATCTTTCTGAGGGCGATTAATTTAATAAAGAATAAATGGCATGTTGGTGTTATTGTGCATTTCTTTGATTACCGATTAGGGTTAAATTTTTTAATGTTTTCATTGTATTATCTTTTGAAGATTGTTTTCGATGCCCTTAGTTCTTAGGAATGAACTTCTTATAGATCTCTCTGCCGCTAAGCAACAAAGAAGTACTTGTAATCATTTAATCACGGGAACAACTTTTTAAAGCCCTTGTAATCTTCTTTTCATCAATCTTACTTGTTGATAGAAACCAGTGTTGTTGTTGTTGTTGTTTTTTAAGTCTAGTTGGCAAACATAACTGAGCATTGACTAAACTCTTTATATTCACTATCTCATTTAATTCTTTTTGTCAGTCCTATAAAGTAAGGACTATTATTTATTGCCACCTTTGACATGGCTGGAGAGAAGTTTAAAAAGGGTAAGTTACAAAAGGTCATACATCCAGTTACTGCTGAAGTCAAAACCAGATGCACACCCCCACGTACTTTAACACAACAAACCACCAAATACGGGATATGTTTATAAAAACGATCTGTCACACAGAAGCTGTCAGAAAATGATCTGATTCATACTGTCTCCTTTCTGAGCTTTAGCCTCAGCCTTGTGACCAGGAAATAGCCAGAGAGTGGTATATGGTTTACCTCTCAATATGACTAACGAACTGGAATTGTGGAGATATTTTCCTCATGATCTGTGTGCATTGATAAAGGGAACCTTGATGGAGTAAGACCTGGGCCTTCCACTAATCCCTGGTTTTCCGTTAACCCACTGAGTGAGCACCAGAAGTTGTTTAAGTTCTCAGGATCACAGTGCCCTCATCTTTAAAAACAGCATCTACAAAAATTTCCTTGGACTAAATGAGATTATATGTGTAATGGACCTGACAGAATGCTGAGTACCTAACAGGTTCTCAATAGAGAGTTGCTGTTTTTTGTGCTTCGTTTCCGAGACTTGATTTGGATGTGCAGTGTGTGCAGTGACTCCAAATGATTTGTTCAGACTCTGTCATTCCTGAGAGTTACTAAACCACTTAATTCTTGCCAAGACTTTAATTGGAATAAAAATAATCCAGTTTAGAACTTCCAACAAGTACATATACATTGGAACTTTCCAGTGTAAACTAACTGACTCTTAGTGGATAGCTGGACAATTTCATGTCCTTTAATATCTCTGTACCTTGACTATTCATTGTGTAAATTCCTGCAATAGGCTTAAATAGTCGATTGAGGGAAAGAATAAAGAACCTCATACCGTTGACAAGATTCTGACTCCCACAAGTCTAATTACCTCCCTGAAAAGTACTCTTCTGTACTCTAGCTCCTGTCTCTCAAAACATTTAACCATGGCCTTGATTTTTGTTTCTGCTCATTACCAATAGGTTTTATCTTCAAAGTAGGTATATGAGTAGTGCATTATTACTTTTTAATCCAACACTGACACAGGCATCGTTATAAGATATCCATTCTTCTTTGGAAGCAGTTTGTTTTGTAGAGTCCTTTATAATTTAATTGTTCCTGATTCATGATGTAGTTTAAGGAGATTCTCAATGAAACATGTCCTGTTTGCTCATATATGTGGGTGTTTGTTAGCCGTATTGTCTTTCTCAAACAATTGCAATCTTTCTCCTGGAATAACTAGAATTATTGCATTTATTATCTTTAAGAACAGTATAATCTCTAAAAAAAGGTCACACTTAGGAGCTCGAGTAAATTTACCTAATTTCCTTCACTCAGTAAATGTGGTGGTGAGAGTATTTGGGGTCTGCAGAGAATAAATAGGTTAAACAGATATTCAAGGCTGACTCTATTTGAATGACACAAAAACTTCATTATTTTAAGGTGTTTTGCAGTACCTTCTATATTGTAATTATTGTTTTTGGTCTTTAACAATACAATGCTCACCTAATTAAAATGGCAGTGCTAATTCTTATTCAGACTGTGTGGTATTTCTATTCCTCCTGTGATGGATAAATCATTTGGAGGACATAACCCTGAACAACTTTTAACAAGACCTCACACTATAACCTGTCAGAATTATTCCCTGAATACAGTTATTCCTTCTTCTACTGCCGAACATTTATATAGCAATGAAATGTTAATAACTCCTAAGAGAGTTAGCTGGAATTTATTATATTTTAGAAGGAACAATTATTTCTCAGAGAGCCCAAGATTAAAATTGGACAGGCTATCCAAGGACCTCAACCTCAAAGACTTCTCTAGAAGTAGAATGATCCAGAAAAGCCAGTTTGGACAGGCTTTGAAAATTTCATCTTTTCTCAAGAAACTGCACTAATGCCAATGACATATGGTTGGAATGTCCTTTCTTGGTGGCCATATATTAAACATGTGACTTTCCTGCATTTGCTTACTTATCACCTCACAAAACACACAAGCTGCTTTTCTTGACCACGGTATGATTAAATGTCATCCAGCACATATGGTCATAATTTTTTGCTCATAGCAATCTAGCTACTGTGCACCAGAGTTGAAAGAGGTAAGCCTTGCAATCCCACCTGTTATAGTGCCAACTTCCCTTTTTGTGTATAGACTTCGTATTTGGTTTTATCTCATCTGTCTATTTCTGTTCTTGATTTGATTCTGACCAGAGCCACGCAAGTGTAGGAACCTAGTTAATCTTCATCTATGCCGGCCACAGTCATCTAAGGCTCGCTTTATACTCTGTAACTGTAGGGTTTTAAATTTCACTAATATTTAGAAGGAATTGTAAAACAAAATTTTATGTGCTAGGTGGTACTTTGATAGTGATTGTTTCTCTTTTCAGAAGCTCCTTAATTTCTAAAATGACTATCTGCTTGACTATTTACTATTCACTCAGTGTGGATTCTTAAATGTGGATGTAGGACAAATAGTTTTATTACTCAGATCTCTTTCTTCCTTCCATGTGAGTTTTGAGATTTCTTTCTGGTGGTAGGATCACAAGAAAAATGTCCTCCATATACATTCCATCTCAATTTAGATCTAAATATGTGTATATACTCAAATATACATGCATATTTGTTTTGGTCACTCCATAGAGGGAGATGGACTTACACCCAATATTTGGTTTGAATGTTGAGACTGCTGATGTCACCTACATCAAAAGAGTAGGAAAATGTTTGTTATATAATGAGATTTTTGGAGAGAGCGGGCTGCCTCCCAAGCAGGTCCAAAAGTGATTTGAGAGAGGGCGCCAGCTGGGGAGACCTTGTGCTGTTTAGAGCTGGGGCTGCAGTGAGAATTCCTTGTGTGATTTGAAACCTCTGCCTGAGCAGATGGAAGGGAGTACCGGCCTTTGTTACCAGCTTGCCCAGATGCTAGGCCAAGTCTGGGAAGGAACAGAGAGGCTTAAAATCCCCTGTCAGCAGGCAAATATCAAAAAATGGAGTTGGACTCTTAATACAATACTACACCTGCATAAACAGCACAGATTTGAATACACCTACCTACACATACTGCCTCCTTTATCAAATCTTAGGACACGATTTCTGTGCCTTGCAAGGACTTAGGTTTCTGTGTCACTCCTGGCTCATAATTCCTGCTCCTTTGCAGTTCTGACTTGTGCCTCTTGTCCCCGGGCTGTTTATGTCTTTGCCCTTGGGTTGATCAAGATGCAGAATTCAGTCCTTCTACATGACTGAAAAAACAACTAAAACAAAAATGTCTCACTTACCCAGGACATTTGTATGTGCGGCATGCTATTCTAAAAGTTTGATCATTAAAGGGAAGGGAACAATAGGGAGACATCTATCCCCACTGATAAGATTTGCCACATCCCTTAGAAGGTAGAAGAGCCTACAAGTTAAGTTTGAACTTCAAATAACTAGTAGATAATTTTTTTCTTTAGGATTTAAAAAAAGCTGTTCCCCTTTGATTATATGAGATTATAAATCGAATCAATCTGGCACATGTGAGCGCATGAACACTCACACAGCCACACACCTATACCCATCCCAGGCGGAAGAATGCCAACACGTGGTTTGCAGATCTTGTTGGCTTCCTTAGGCTAAACGAGGCAATGTCACACAAACTTCTCTCAGGCTCAGGAGACTCGGAAATTCTGATATTCCCTTAGGAAAACAAAACTGGAGTTCACTAAAGGTCTTTTATATTGAATTTTATCATTTGTATAAAACTCCTACAGTGGGGTTCTCACAAAGTATCCATATTCATTTTTCCTCTTTTTTTTTCCATTGAAAATATATCTCTGAAAAAACCTCAGAACCACTTCTGTTTATTCCTAAGATATATATTCATACCTCACTTTCCCTAATGACATGTGGGACTAGAGGTAAATTATTTTCAGTGTCAACTTGGCACCATGGGTTGAACTTGTTTGTAAGCATTAAGCCTCTGATGCTCACTGGCAATGGTGTCACTGTGAGCATTTACTGAGAGTGATAGGTCTGGAGGCTACACTGCACTGCTTCCTTTCCAATCTAACCCCGGGCCAGATTCCTACTGAGGAGGACAGTCTGATCAGTGTACTTGCTTGATCTTCGTCTTAGAATACGAATAATTTGGATGACTCAAATATAAATTTTAAGGTTTACTTTTCCCCAGTTCTAGGACCTGGGGTTTTAGAAACAGTTTGTCCATCTTTTATAGAAGCAAATAAATATTTTGCATAACAAAGGAGCTCCACGGGGCTCTCCAATACTAGAAAACATTCAGATAGGAAGATACTTGCCTCACCCAAATTTGCCAAAATATTAGGAGGGGATTTTATAGGAAAAAAATTACACGCATCTGCTCCACATGTCAAATATAAAAATAAAAAATATTATTACTATGCAATATTAGATACTTATGATTAATGATGTATCTATTTTCTCATTCATTAATTATTTTTTTGGAAGTAATTTTCTCAACTGATACAATTCAAGTGACCAGCAGTGGTTTCTTATAAAATGTTCTCAAGGATCCAAATGAATCAATGAATATTTATAATTAAATGTATCATTTGCTTTCTCCCTAAAAAAAGAGAAATTGATTTTAAAACAGATGATACGTCCTGATATATCCTTTAGCCCAAACCAATGCCGACCAAGTATATCAGCTGTATCCTTTCTATAAATGTTTTTATGGGTTTAGATAATTGTGAGCAAATCAGGTTAATTCAAATTTGAAAGTGATCAAGACCAGTGACATTTCTCTGGAAAATACCAGGTTTTCCCAAGATCTCTGGAGTCAAAGGTCTCATTTCAATTCTTGGTGAATTAATAATGTGATATTTGGCAAGGCACGTGTCCTTTCTGTGCTCGGTCTCATCATCTCTCAAAGTGGGATAAAAATACCTATTCAATAGATGAGTTGTGAGAATTCATGTAAATGAAATGATTTTCAGAAAAAAGCAGAGTCCAGTGCCTTGTTCACATTGGGACTTCATACGTAGTAACTAATCTCATCATGGTACAATTGCATTTTCTGGGTGTTTTTTTCTTCACTTCTAAAAATACATATTCTTCTGAACTAATATGTCTGCTCCACGGCAAGATGACTTTTAAGGCTATTTGGTTTGTACACGTCTCAAGTGGACCCCTTATGCTTACTGTAACCTCTCCCCTCTTTTTTTTTTTTTATATTTATTTATTTAAGAGAGTGAGCAGGAGAAAGCAAAAGCCATGGAAGAAGCAGAGGGAGGAGCAGGGGGAGAGGGAGAAGCAGACTCCCTGCTGAATAGGGAGCCCAGCATAGGGCTTGATCCCATCCCAGGACCCTGGGATCATGACATGAGCCAAAGGCAGATGCTTAACTGACTGAGCTACCCAGGTGCACGTCTCCCTCTTTTTTTAAAGCTCAGGTGCATATGATACAAAGAAACTGTTACAGGCACACACAAAAAGGAAAATAATCTCTCTTCTTCCTGTTCTGTAAATGTTTAGACTGCATGAAACACATTTTTTATGAAAAATTTATTTTATATATAAAAAGTATATATATATTTTATAGATACAAAGCTTCTACCCCAAGGTATAGGCCAACGCTTCTATCCCAACATATATGCCAATACAACTGAGTTTAAGTTCCTTCTTACAAAAGCACCAGCAAATGTTTAACTGGCTAATGTGACAGATCATTCTTACAATTTCACCAGTTTCTGGGCCAATTTTTTAAAAAATTAATGTGGTGACATAATAATTTGAGAAGCTTTTTTCGGCTAAGTGATCTGAGCTATCTTGTTCAGAGAAGAGGCATCAGAAGGAGAGGAGAGATAGAAGATAGAAACTTCTTAGCTTTTTGATTCAACCCACCACCAAAGTTAGAGAGAGACTAATTTAGAAAGTGACCAGTTATCAGCCAGAACTCGTTTTTCCTCCTTTCACCCAGCTCCAGACCAGATAAAACTCCTATAAATTCAGGAAGAGGATTGAGAGTATTTCATCATTGGTGGTTCTCTATCTTACTTCCCACCTTTGCCTCACAGTGGCGAATCTGGGAGGGCTTTGGAGTAGCAGTAGAACTTCTCAGAACAATTTGAGGATGATTCAAGAACTGAGAAGACCTGTCAACCACCAGTCCTCTGGATTCTGGTGATTGTTAGCCTTGCTGAAGTCCTCTCATCAAATGGTGTGAAAACGAGGCTCAAGAAACCTGCGAGGGGTGTTAGAAACACAAATTGTAGCTTCTCAGCACCATAGAGGGGTGTGCGAGAGCAGCCAAGTCTTCTCAACGTCCAAGAGAAAGGTTCCAGAGGTTGAATGAGAGAGGAAATGATTAATATAAGCCTGGAGTTGGTTCCCTCAACTGAGATTAGGAGTTCCACAGCAGCAGATGTGTGCAAAATTGTCCTGGGCAGGGTCTGGTTGTGAATGCAGTGATCACAGAAGATGGTCAGTGTGGACTGGACCATGAAAGCTCAATCACAAAATTGACTCTGTTTCTCTGGGAGTGATTAGAATCATGTGGGTTTTGTTTTTGCATTTGTTTACAGCAAGCATAATGAGGCTTTTGTTCAAAGAAAATTTCTTTTCAGGAAAAATAAAGGTATATTTTTGCGCACATGCTGTTCCTGGAAGGTTTGTTGGTGCCAGGTGGGAGAAGCCAGATCTTTTGACCCAGAGCCACAAACAGGAAAATAAAGTAAATCCCATATTTTCTGTCCCCAAATTATACCAATTTTCAAAACTTAGGCTCCCAATAATTTAACTCTTGTAATGTATCCTTCTACCGTCTTCATGTTGAAAGATTTCATCTACCAAACAAGACATGTGTGTCAGTGAAAATTCATATTTTAAATTTTAAACCAAAAGATATATAGCTTCTTGTCAGCTTGAGTCAATCAGATCCTTCCAGGTCCAGTGGAATTTATTTGGGTTAACATCTTTAGTCTTATTATGGTAGAGGGCAGGTTGTTTCTTCCCCCCAAATTACTGAACTCCTAAAATCCCAAGCACTGAGCAGTTAATATTAGTTCCCATTTTGAGCATGAAGGGATGGTGTAGCTATGGTGCATAGAGAATGTGCATCTCATCCAAGTTCAAGGCTAGGAGATGCTATGTGGCCAAACAGAGTACATGTGAAGAGGATAGATTACTGTCATTATGAGTAAATTAGAATTTAACTCTAAGAAAAGGACAATTCAAGGATGTGTTTAAAACTTTGTAGGGCTTAATTATATACTGTGTGGTGACTAACATTACATAATAAAAATAAATAGATAAAAATAAAAAAATAAAACTTTGTAGAGCTATCTTTCTTGCCCAAATATATCGAATAAGATAAGTGGTAGGAAAACTACTGAGAAATGGTTGTTGAGGATATTCTTAATTATTGAACTCACTATTCTTACATAATATCTTGTGTGACAAAATTTCTCTTTGGTAAAAACTTGGCTTTCTTTGAGAGACTGATGTGTTTCTCTCTCTTTTTAAGACTTGAATTTTTTAAAGCAGTTGGGGTTCAAAACAAAATTGAGAGAAAGGTACAGATATTCCCATATATCCTCTGCCCACACAGGCATGGTCTCCCCAGGTATCAGCATAATTTACCAGATTGGTACACTCGTTACCATGGATGAACCCACAATGACACATCACAATCACCAAAGCCCATAGATTCTTTGAGGGCTCACTTTTGATGTTGTATATTCTTTGGGTTTGGACAAATGTATAACAGCATGTATCTGTCATTAAGATGTTATATAGAGTATTTTCACTGCTCTAAAAACATCCCCTGTGCTCTGCTTGTTCATCCTTCCCCCACAACCCACCCCTGGCAACCACTGAACTTCTTCCTGTCTTCATACTTTTGCCTTTTCCATAATATCATGTACTGGAATCATATAGTATGTAGCCTTTCCAGATTAGCTTCTTTTGAGTTCTTATACATTTTAGATAATAGAGCTTTATCAAATATGTCTTTTGAAAATATTTTCTCCCAGTCTGTGTCTTGTCTTCCATCTCTTGGCATTATCTTTCACTGAGCAGGAAGTTTTGTTTTTTGGTTTCTTTTGTGTGTGTTTTTCTAAAGATTTATTTATTTTTTTATTTTAGAAAGGAAGGGCAGGAAGAGGGGAAATAAGACAGTCTTTAGCAGACTCTGTGCTGAGTGAGGAGCCCAACCTGGAGCTCCATCTCACAACCCTGAGATCACGACTGAGCTAAAACCAAGAGTGAGATGCTTAACCAACTGTGCCACTATGGTGCCCCTCACTGAGCAGAGGTTTTTTCATTTGTTTGTTTCTTTGTAAAGATTTTATTTATTTATTTGAGAGAGAGAGAGAGAGAGAGAGAGAGCATGAGAGGGGAGAAGGTCAGAGGGAGAAGCAGACTCCCCTTGGAGCTGGGAGCCCAATGTGGGACTGGATCCTGGGACTCCGGGACCACAACCTGAGCCAAAGGCAGTCGCATAACCAACTGAGCCACCCAGGCACCCTGAGCAGTTTTTAATTTTAGTCAAGTCCAGATTCTCAATTATTTCTTTCATGGCTCATGTCTTTGGTGTTGTATCTAAAAAGTCATTGCCATACCCAAAGTCACCTAGGTTTATCTTCTAGGGGTGTTAAAGTTTTAGATTTTCTATTTACATTTATGATTCATTTTTAGTTAATTTTTTTGTGAATGGTGTAAGTTCTGTGTCTAGATTCTTTTCTTTCTTTCTTTCTTTTTTTTTTTTTTTTGCATGTAGATGTCCAGTTGTTTCAGCACCATGTGTTGAGACTATCTTTGCTCCATTGTATTGCCAAAGACCTCTTGACTATATTTATGTGGGCCTATTTCTGGGCTCTCTATTCTCTTCCATTGAGCTATTTGTTTATTCTTCTACCAATACTATACTGTCTTGATTACTGTAACTTTATAATAAGTCTTGAAGTTGGGTAGCACCAGTCATCCAAATTTGTCCTTCTCCTTCAATATTGGGTTGGCTCTTCTCAGATGTTTCTTTCTCCATAAAACTTCAGAATCAGGTTGTCAATTTATGTTCCTCTTTTCATGTGAGTAATTCAACTCAGTCAATCTTCTTACTTTGGTTGCCTGGAAAATCCGTGTAAGTTATATCTGCTCCGTCACTAGAATTCTGTTCACCCTTATAGTTAGAAAATCTGATTTTCCCCTTTTATTTAATTTCATTTTTTTGAATCATATCACTTGGATAAAGTAAATATGGACATAGACTACATGGTCAATCTAAATTTACTGAGCCACATCATTCACCTGCTTCACAAAGATAGAGATCTAGTCAATAAACCCAAAAGCTAAGCATATAATTCCATTCTCTTCTTCAACCAATGCATTTCATTCTTAGTTATGGCCTATGAAAGGAGTCACTATTCTTCTTAAGACAGGAGAGAAGGCAGACTGCTAGTGATCAGACTTTCAAGTAGGATGTTGGCTCCCAGGCTCATGTTGACAAAATCCTCACTAACCCTGATTTTCTCTTGGAAGTACTTAAGCATTGTTATTGCCTTGAAGAGATTTCTCACATTCTGTTCTTTAAAACTGTCTTTTTCTTGGTGTGTTCTTGAACCTGAGTTTGTCCTTCACTGATAACATGTGTGTTTGACCTAAAACCACACAGCAAGACACACAGAACAGACAACTGCTTAAAATGCCTGTTTGGTATGTTCTCTTTCATAAAGGACAGAGCAAATTCTGTATAAATATCAAACATTAGTGAACTATTGACTAAAAAATTTAAATAATGATTCACTTATTTTCCCAATTATAATCTGAGTATCTCTACTCAGTGTCAACTTTAATGTTTCTTCATTACCACTACTGAGATAAAATAACTATCAATAATAACTAACATTTTGAATACTTACTATGTACCACATGCTGTATTAAGTAATTTATATTTATTTCATTTAGTCTTCTTTCTCCTATAAATTCTTGATGTCATCTTTATCTCCTTTTCAGATGAAGAAACTGATGAACAAGAATATTAGAATTTTCCCTGTATCGTAACTTAATAGTTGGAAATTGAATCTAGGTAGACTCTAAACTGTGTCCTTTACCACTTTTAAAATGGTCTTTAATCCCAAACTATTCTTTTCTTTTTCTTTTCTTTTCTTTTTTTTTTTTTTTTAAGGGGATCAAGGGCAGAGCGAGAGAGAGAGAGAGAGAGAGAGAGAATCTTAAGCAAGCTCCATGCCTGGCACAGAGCCCACCACAGAGCTCCGTCTCACAACCCTGAGATCATGACCTGAGCTGAAATCAAGAGTAAGATGCTTAATCAACTGAGCCACCCAGGTGCCCTTAATCCCAAACTATTCTTAACTACTTGAATATACTTCTAGTAGTCTCCAAAGAATCAGGACTATGATCTCAAATCACTTGTATTGAAGTTATATGTATGACCAACATTCATTAGAATTTTGCATGTCATTTCTTCTTCTCTGAACACCCTTCTCTGAAAAGCTCATCTTCATCCTTCAGGACTCCAAATGCTTTCCTCAATGAAGTCTAACTCTCTCCTCTTGACATTGTTATCCTGTCTTCAGTGCTTTCTTGGTAACTTGTTCATAGCTTGCGATAGAACTTACTGCCATAATTACAAATTTCAAGGCTTCCTTTAAGGCAGCTAGAATATTCTATTTCTTTGGTACCTGGTAGGAGCTAAATATATTTTTCTGAGATAAACACATTGAAATTCCTCAAGCCAAAAAAAAAGCATCATTCTGGGAAGAAGTTCAGACAGAGAAATAGTTAGTGAATATACTTTTTGGAGAAAAAGGAAGAATGAATTCATACAATTTACGTGCAACTAGAACAAGAGCAAACTAAAAGAGATGGACGAATCTGTTAGAGCCTTATCTATCTCCTCACTCACAGCAGTATATTTCTGAAGAAAACATCCTACAAAAGAACAGAATTCTCTGACTGTCTTTCCACACTGCACGAGAACTGAGGATCTGCACAGAACCCTGCTCATCTTCTAGGTGAGGCCCCGGCTTGGAGGACTTCTTAGATCACATCAAACGCCAACACTGACATCTGCTGGAAATACACACTGGGCACATTTTCTGCTCTTGGTTATAAAAAGGGAAAAAAAAGTGCAAGATGATAAGAAACTGCCTGAAAACTACCTCAGAACCCAAACCAAGAACTAATATATCAAGAAAATGTGAGCTTGAGCAATCTTGGACATTTCTTTCATTAAGAATATAATCTTGGCAAACGACTTTTTGGTGATAAACATGGCCATAGACTTATGATTCTGAATTACTAATTCTTTTACAGGTAACCATTAGCATGGCCCCCAAAATATATTTGATATTTTTTTAAAAGCAAAATAAGATACATATCTCTGAAAATGAGAGATTCAATTGGTTTCCACCTCACATCTTATAAATAGCACAGTTGTGCTCTCTGGATCATAGGAAGCGCTAACTCATTTTGAGGCTTCCCTTTTCACGAGTATGAAGAACAGAGCCTTGACAGGGTTTGTGTTATTTCTACCTGTTCTCCTAGGTTTTCTCTTTGCTGTCTCCCTTGTGATGCTAGTTAGGTATTTGAGAAACAGTCAAACTGAAGAATATTCTTTCCCCCACTTGTTTATTTATAAATTTTAAGTATAATCAGATGTAACATATTTCTTTCTAAACTTATTTTTCCTATCTATTGAAACATTTTGGTAAGAGAAAAAGTTCTGTGACTCAAGGAAATTATTTTATTTTTTAAATCTGCATATTTAAAATTGTTGCTATAGAAATTAGCTCCTAGCTTCCTATCAACTGTTAAAGATGTTCTTATTTTCTTCTAAACTTACTCCGTAAGTTTTCTTTTTGAGGAACTAAGGTATTTATTTCATCCCTTTTTGCTTCTCAGTTTTTATCTCTTTATTGTAAAAATGCAACAAGGAAGCAGAAAAGGTATAGGGACACCTCAGAGATATTGGGGTTTGATTCCAGACCACAGAACTAAAGCAGCTATCATAATGAAGTGAGTCAAATGAATTTTTTTGCTCTCCCAATACATATAAAAGTTATGCTTACACTATAATGCAGGTCATGAAGTAGGCAATAGCATTTTGTCTTTAAAAAAGCAATGTATACACCTTAAATTAAAAATACCTTATTACTAAAAAATACTAACCATCGTCTGAGCTTTCAGTGAGTCATAATCCCTGACCATAGATCCCTGTAACAAATACAGTAACAGTGAAAAAGTTTGAAATATTATGAGAATTACCAAAAGGTGACAAAGATCCAAACTGAGCAAATGCTTTTGAAAAAATGGCATCAGTAGATCTGTTTCACACAAGGTTATCATAAACTTTCAATTTGTTAAAAAAAAAAAAAAAAGGCAGAGTATATGTGAAGCACAATAAAATGTGGAATGACTACTTCTAAAACACTAATTTATAGCTTTCTGTATTTTAATAACATGAGCACTCATGTGACCATCACTCAGATCGAGAAATAAAACATTGCCTACATGCTTACAAAAGCCCTGATTGCCCCTTCTGGATTGCAATCCACACCCTTGCTTTTCTTGACATTTTAACCTCCAAATATACATCTCTAAAGACCATAATGTTACTGGGGGGGGTGCCTGGGTGGCTCAGTCGGGTAAGCATCCGCCTTTGGCTCAGGTCATAATCCTGGGGTCCTTCTCGACAGGGAGCCTGCTTCTCCCTCTCCCTCACCCGCTCCCCCTGCTTGTGCTCCTCTCTCTCTCTCTGTCAAATAAATAAATAAAATCTAAACAAACAAACAAACAAACAAAAAACCCATAGTGTTACTGGGGTTTTAATTTTGTATCAGTGGGGTCATAGCACATGTTTTCTTTTACGTTTGGCTTCTTTCAGTCAACATGCTGTAAGTTTTGTCCGTGTTGCATGGTGGCTAGGACTTGTTTATCTTCACTGATCAATATTATTATTCCATTTTATAATTATATCACCATGTGTTCACCCGGTCTATCACTGATGGATATTCAGGTCATTTCTGGTCTGCTGCTGTTCCTGGTTCTAATGCTTCCACAAGCAAAACTTTCCGTGCCTGTCTTCTGGTGCATTTACCAGCATTTCTGTTACTTATAAGCCCGAGAGTGGATTTGCTGGGCCATAGGTTATATGGGGCCTCAACATCACAAAACTTTTCATGAAGTGGTTGTACTAATTCATGCTCTACCCAGCCATATAGGAGTGTTTCGCATCCTTGCTGACACTTGATATGGGCAGAAGTTTCATTTCAGCAAATGGGGTGGATTTGTAGTAGTATCTTGTTTTGTTTTTATCTTGCATTGAATATCCTCTTTTATAAAGTATCCATGTAAGTCCCTTGCTCATTTTTTCTAATGGATTGTCAGTCTTTTTCTTATTAACTTCTGGAATTTAAAAAAAAGTCCATGTATTTGACTTTGGTTGGCTAGCCTCTTCAGTTTCTTACTGTTATCTTTTGTTGGACAGAATTACTTTAATACAGTTAATTTTGTAAAGTTGCATCACGTAAATGACCTCAGACTGAATGCTTCTTAAATCTGATGTTCTGGCAAATATATAGCTCCATCTTTATGGATATAGGCAGCTGAGGATGAGGGTAAACATAAGGCCCATTGGGAACCCATGTGTCTTCAGATATGTTTTCCCTGCTGAGAGCTGATTGAAGTCACATAGATATTCCAAAACACTTCATATTCAATCTGATAAAGAGGAATTTATCTCCATCCCTATTAAGTCCCCCGTTCTTTCTCCACCAATTGTATTGCGTGGCACCTGTGGTCAGAAACTTCAGTCACCCTGTGTCCTTCCTCTCTTTCTCCTCCATACTCAATCAATCATAAATCACACTTCTCCAGACTTCTGTACTTAATATATTCTTTCTCTTCCCTGTAGCAGCCACGAATATGCACCAAACCTCCAGCTGTGTAGGAAGCACGACTGACAATCCTAGCTGCTTCCCTCCTCAATCCACCACTGCATTCATGCCAAGGCTACATTTCCCATGAGCTACTCCCCCCCACTTTC
Organism: Lontra canadensis; assembly: GCF_010015895.1. Taxonomy (NCBI): domain Eukaryota; kingdom Metazoa; phylum Chordata; class Mammalia; order Carnivora; family Mustelidae; genus Lontra; species Lontra canadensis. The sequence continues at coordinate 31,188,860 of NW_022631000.1, read as the reverse complement.
TTTTTTTGGCATTGTAGAGCAGCGGGAAAATAAAGGTCTTTTAATGTGTATTATTTTTTTTTAATCAACACTTTTTTTAATTGAGATATAACTGACATATGACGTTAGTTTCACACGTCCAACACAACGATTCAATATTTGCATACAATGTAAAATGATCACCCTAAGTCTCGTTATCACCCATCGCCATGCAGAATTATATTTTTTCTTGTTATAAGAACATTTAAGATCCATTCTCTTAACTATATTAACACTAGTCACCATGTTGTACATTGTATCCCTAAGATTTATTTATTTTGTGACTGGAAGTTTATATCTTTTGACCACCTTCACTCATTTTGCCCAGCCGACTACCAGTCTGTTCTTTTTATCTATGAGTTCTGTTTTGTTTTATTTTTAGAGTCCATATATAAGTGAGATCATATGGTATTTGTCCTTCCTTGTCTGACTTACTTCACTTAGCGTAATGCTCTCAAGGTCCATGTTGTCACAAATGCGAGACTTCATTCTTTTTTATGCCTGAATAATATTCTATTTTCTCTTTCTTTATGCATTCATCCATCTATGAACACCTAGGTTGTCTCTATGTCTTTGTCATTGTAAATAATGCTGCAGTGAACATGGGGATGCAGATATCTTTTCAACTTCATGTTTTCTTTTTTTTCTTTTCTTTTCTCTTTTTTTATTAATATATAAGATATTATTTGTTTCAGGGGTACAGGTCTGTGATTCATCAGTCTTACACAATTCACAGCACTCGCCATAGTACACACCCTCCCCGATGTCCATCACCCAACCACTCCCTCTCGTCAACCCTCCCTTCCCTCCAGCAACCCTCAATTTGTTTCCCAAGATTAAGAATCTCTTATGGTTTATCTCCCTCTTTGGTTTTGTCTTCTTTCATATTTCCCTCCCTTCCCCTATGATCCTTTGTCTTGTTTCTCAAATTCCTAATATCAGTGAGATCCTATGATAATTATCTTTCTCCGATTGACTTATTTCACTTAGCATAACACTTTCTAGTTCCATCCATTGCAAATGGCAAGATTTCAGTGTTTTTGATGGCTGCATAATATTCCATTGTATGTATACACCACCTCTTCTTTGTCCATTCATCTGTTGATGAACATATAGGCTCTTCCATGTTTGGCTCTTGTGGACATTGTTGCTATAAACATTTGGATGCACATGCCCCTTTGGATAACTACATTTGTATCTTTGGTGTAAATACCCGGTAGTGCAATTGCTGGGTCATAAGGTAGCTCTATTTTCAACTTTGAGGAACCTCCATACTGTTTTCCAGAGTGGCTGCACCAGCTTGCATTCCCACCAACAGTGTAGGAGGGTTCCCCTTTCTCCACATCCTCACCAGCATCTGTCATTTCCTGACTTATTATTTTTACCCATTCTGACTGGTGTGAGGTGGTATCTCACTGTAGTTTTGATTTGTTTTTCCCTGATGAAGAGTGATGTGGAACACTTTTTCATATGTCGGCCATTTGAATGTCTTCTTTGCAGAAATAGCTGTTCATGTCTTCTGCCCATTTCTTGATAGGATTATTTGTTCTTTGGGGTTGAGTTTGATAACTTCTTTATAGATTTTAGATACTAGTCCTTTATCTGATGTCATCTGCAAATATCTTCTCCCATTCTGTCAGTTGTCTTTTGGTTTTGTTGACTGTTTCCTTTATGGAGCAAAAGCTTTTGATCTTGATGAAGTCCCAATAGTTCATTTTTGCCCTTTCTTCCCTTGCCTTTGGTGATGTTTCTAGGAAGAAGTTGCTGTGACTGAGGTTGAAGAGGTTGCTGCCTGGCTGTGTTCTCCTCAAAGATTTTGACAGATTCCTATCTCACATTGAGGTCTTTCATCCATTTTGAGTCTATTTTTGTGTGTGGTGTAAGGAAATGGTCCAGTTTCATTTTTCTGCATGTGGCTGTCCATTTTTCCCAACACCATTTGTTGAAGAGACTCTTTTTTTCCATTGGACATTCTTTCCCACTTTGTCAAAGATTAGTTGATCATTGAGTTGAGGGTCCATTTCTGGGCTCTCTATTCTGTTCCATTGATCTATGTGTCTGTTTTTGTGCCAGTACCATACTGTCTTGATGATTACAGCTTTGTAATAGAGTTTGAAGTCTGGAATTGTGATGCCACCAGCTTTGCTTTTCTTTTTCAACATTCCTCTGGCTATTTGGTTTGTTTGTTTGTTTTCCCCCTGGTTCCATATAAATTTTAGGATTATTTGTCCCATTTCTTTGAAAAAAGTTGATGGCATTTTGATAGAGGTTGCATTAAATGTGTAGATTGCACTAGGTAGCATAGATATTTTCACAATATTTGTTCTTCCAATCCATGAACATGTAAAGTTTTTCCATTTCTTTGTGTCTTCCTCAATTTCTTTCATGAGTATTCTATAGTTTTCTGAGTACAAATTCTTTGCCTCTTTGGTTAGAGTTATTCCTAGGTATCTTATGGTTTGGGGTGCAATTGTAAGTGGGATTGACTCCTTACTTCCTCTTTCTTCTCTCTTATTGTTGGTATAGGGAAATGCAAATGATTTCTGTGCCCTGATTTTATATCCTGACACTTTACTGAATTCCTGTACAAGTTCTAGCAGTTTTGGAGGGGAGTCTTTTGGGTTTTCCACATAAAGTATCATATCATCTGTAAAGAGTGAGAGTTTGACTCCTTTTTTGCTGATTCAGATGCCTTTAATTTCTTTTTGTTGTCTGATTGCTGAGGCTAGGACTTCTAGTACTCTGTTGAATAGCAGTGATGATAGTGGACATCCCTGCTGTGTTGTAGACCTTAGGGAAAAAGCTCTCAGTTTTTCCCCATTGAAAATGATATTTGCTGTGAGTTTTTTATAGATGACTTATATGATATTGAGGTACATACCCTCTAAGCCTACACTGTGAAGAGTTTTGATCAAGAAAGGATGCCGTACTTTGTGAAATGCTTTTTCTGCATCTATTGAGAGTATCATATAGTTCTTGTTCTTTCTTTTATTAATGTAATACATTGATTGATTTGTGGATGTTGAACCACTTGGTCATGGTGAATGGGATCACAGTGGCTAGTATTTTGGTGAAAATTTTTGCATCCTTGTTCATCAGGGATATTGGTTTGTAATTCTCTTTTTTGATGGGGGTCTTTGTCTGGTTTGGGGATCAAGGTAATGCTGGCCTCATAAAATGAGTTTGGAAGTTTTCCTTCCATTTCTTTTTTGGAACAATTTCAGGAAAATAGGTATTAATTCTTCTTTAAACGTTTGGCAGAATTCCGCTGGGAAGGGATCTGGCCCTGGGCTTTTGTTTGTTTGGGGATTTTGATTACTGCTTCAATTTCACTGCTGGTTAAGGGTCTGTTCAGGCTTTCTATTCCTTCATGGTTCACTTTTGGTAGCTTATACGTTTCTAGGAATGCATCCATTTCTTCCAGATTGTCTAATTTGCTGCCATATATTGGCTCATAATATGTTGTTATAATTGTATTTCTTTGGTGTTGGTTGTGATCTTTCCTCTTTCACTCATGATTTTATTCATTTGGGTCCTTTCTCTTGTCTTTTTGCTAAGTCGGGCCAGGGGTTTATCAATCTTATTAATTCTTTCAAAGAACCAGCTCCTATTTTCATTGATCTGTTTTACTGTTCTTTTGGTTTCTATTTCATTGATTTCTGCTCTGATATTTATTATTTTCTCTTCTCTTTCTGGGTTTAGGCTTTCTTTGCTGTTCTTTCTCCAGCTTCTTTAGATGTAGGTTTAGGTCATGTATTTGAGACCTTCTTCTTTCTTGAGAAAGGCTTGTATTGCTGTATACTTTTCTCTCAGGACTGTCTTTGCTGTATCCCACCAATTTTGAACAGTTGTGTTTTCATTTTCATTTGTTTCCATGTTTGTTTGTTTTTTTAATTCTTCAATTTCCTGGTTGACCCATTCATTCTTTAGTAGGATGCTCTTTAGCCTCCATGTATTTGAGTTCTTTCCAAATTTCCTCTTGTGATTGAGTTCTAGCTTCAGAGCATTTTAGTCTGGAAAAAATACAGGGAATGATCCCAATCTGTTGGTACTGGTTGAGATCTGATTTGTGACCCAGGATGTGTTTTATTCTGGAGAATATTCCATGCCATTAGAGAAGAATGTCCATTTTGTTGCTTTGGGATAGAATGTTCTGAATATATCTATGATGTCCATCTGTTCCAGTGTGTCCTTTAAAGTTTTTATTTCCTTGTTGATCTTTGACTTAGATGATCTGTCCATTTCAGTTAGGGGGTTGTTAAAGTCCCCTATTATTATTGTATTTTATGGTATTATTGTCAATGTGTTTCTTTGATTTTGTTATTAATTGGCTTATATAATTGGTTGCTCTCATGTTAGGGGCATAGATATTTAATATTGTTAGAGCTTCTTGTTGGACAGACCCATTAAGTATGATATAGTGTCCTTCCTCATCTCTTATTACAGTTTTTGGTTTAAAATCTAATTTGTCTGATATAAGGATTGCCACCCCAGCTTTCTTTTGATGTGATTAGCATGGTAAACGGTTTTCCACCCCCTCACTTTAAATCTGGAGCTGTCTTTGGGTCTAAAATGAGTTTCTTGCGGACAGCATATTGATAGGTCTTGCTTTTTTATCCATTCTGATACCCTATGTCTTTTGATTGGGGCATTTAGCCCATTTACATTCAGGGTAACTATTGAAAGATATGAACTTAGTGCCATTGTATTGTCTGTAAGGTGACTGTTACTGTATATTGTCTCTGTTCTACTCTGGTCTACTACTTTTAGGTTCTCTCTTTGCTTAGAGGACCCCTTTCAATGTTTCCTATAGGGCTGGTTTGGTGTTTGCAAATTCTTTTAGTTTTTGTTTTTCCTGGAAGCTTCTTATCTCTCATTCTATTTTCAACGACAGCCTAGCTGGATATAGTATTCTTGGATGCATATTTTTCTTGTTTAGTGCTCTGAATATATCATGCCAGTTCTCTCTGTCCTGCCAGGTCTCTATGGAGAGGTCTGCTGCCAATCTAATGTTTCTACCTTTGTAGGTCACAGATCTCTTGTCCTGAGCTGCTTTCAGGGTCTTCTCTTTGTCTCTGAGACATGCATGTTTTACTATTAGATGACAGGGTGTTGACCTATTTTTATTGATTTCGAGGGGGGTGTTCTCTGTGCCTCCTGGATTTTGAAACCTGTTTCCTTCCCCAAATTAGGGAAGTTCTCCTTATAATTTGCTCCAGTATATCTTCTTCCCCTCTCTATCTTTCTTCTTCTGGGATCCCAATTATTCTAATACTGTTTCATCTTATGGTATGAGTTATCTCTCGAATTCTCCCCTCTTGAGTCAGTAGTTTATTTCTCTTTTTCTCAGCTTCTTTATTCTCCATCATTTGGTTTTCTGTGTCACTAATTCTCTCTTCTGCCTCATTTATTCTAGCAGTAAGAGCCTCCATTTTTTATTGTACCTCATTAATAGCCTTTTTTATTTCAACGGTGTTAGATTTTAGTTCTTTTATTTCTCCAGAAAGGGATTCTCTAGTATCATCTATGCTTTTTTTCAAGCCCAGCTAGTATCTTTATAATAGTCATTTGGAACTCTAGTTCTGAGATCTTAGTAATGTCCCTATTGATCAGCTCCCTGGCTATTGGTACTGCTTCTTGTTCTTTTTTTTAGGCGAGTTTCTGTTTTGTCATTTTGTCCAGAGAAGAACAGGTGAATGAGAGAACCAAATGCTACAAAGGTAACAACAACCCCAGAAAAATATACACTAAACGAATTAGAAGAGACCCACAATGGGCGGCCAAGGGCGGGAGGAAGAAAGGAAAATAAAAAAAATATGATCAGGCTGATGAATAGAACAGAGACACACATTAGATTTTGTGCGTATTTTGGTCTATTAGAAGAAAATGCCTCCCAAAATTTTAAAGAAAAAAAACCTTATATATATTCAAAAATAAGGGTAAATGTGATGAAGGGATGGAATATGACTGTAAAGATGAAAATTAAAATGACTTTTTAAAAGGAATTGATAAGATAAGAAGTTGGCTAAATAAAGAAAGGAAAAAAAAAGAGGAAAGATTGTGATCAGGCTAGAGACTAGAACAAAGTCATGTGCTAGATTTAGGATCTATTTTGATCTGGTAGAAGAAACTGTATCCCAAAATTTTAAAGAAAGAAAAACCTATATGTTAACAAAAAAATAAAGTTAAATACAATGAAGGGATAGAATATGACTATGACAATGAAAATTTAAAAAGACTTTTTATAAAGGTATTGATAAGATAAAATAGTTTAAAAAGGTTAAAATAGGAAAGAGGAAAAATTTTTAAAAATTAAAAATTTTTTTTTAATTTAAAAAAATTTTAAAAAGAAAAAACAAAATTAAAAATTTTAACTTTTAAAGACTAAAGGATCATGGGAAAAAAGCCATGAATTCTATGTGCTGCTGGAGTTCCACAGTTCTCATTGATCTGTGAACTTGATCTTGGCTGGATGTTTTTGCTGTTCTTCTGGGGGAGGGGCCTGTTGCAGGGATTCGCAAATGTCTTTGCCCAAAGCGGAATTGTACCGCCCTTGACAGGAACCAGGCTAAGTAGTCTGCTTGGGTTTGTGCTCAGTAGCTTTTGTTCCCTGAATTCTTTCCCTACAGCTTCGGAGGACAGGAATGAAGATGGTGGCCTCCCAATCTCCTGATCAGAGAAGCTAAGAGCTCAGGACCCCACTCCTTACTGTGCTGTCAGAGTAAAGCAGTCAATCCCTCCCATCTCCCTGGTCTCCAGTCACGCCCTGTGCTCACCCAGCCTGTGACCCAGCATTTCTATCTCTGGTGCACAGTCCCATTTGGAGTCTCCAAACTCAGCAGATTTCTGCCATGTGTTCCTGCACTGCTCCTCCCAGAGGAGGAAGGAGGGGGTCTCCCCAGATCTCCCCAGATCTGCTCGAGGAGCAGTGGCCTGACTGTGCCTCAGATCATGGTTTAAGGTAACCCTGAGCTGAGAGCCCACCGCTGGGCTCCATCTCTGCAGCCGGCTTCCCCATTCCAATATCTTGGAGTTCTGCTACACTCAGGCACCCTTGGTCTTTCTGTGATCCCATGGATCCTGAGACCACATTGTCCTAAAGAGGGGTCCACCCCCCGCCCCTGCTTAGTCACTGGAGCAATGTCCCTCCACAGAGCAAACTTCTAAAAGTTCTGATTTTGTGCTCCACTGCTCTACCACTTGCCGGGATCTGACCCCTCCCCCTACAGTCTATTTTCCCATTGCTTCAGATTCACTTCTCCACATGTCCTATCTGTCCTACCTTCCAGAAACTGGTCGCCTTTCTGTTCATAGAATTGCTGTTATTCTTTTCTTCTATCTCCTGTTGAGTTTGTAAGTGTTCAGAATGGTTTGATAGCTGTCTAGCTGAATTCCTGGGACCAGATGAAAGTTAGGCCTCCTAGTTCTCCACCATCTTGCTCCTCCCCAACCAAGTTCCTGTTTTCATTTCCTTCAGATAAATACCCAGAAGTAGGATTGCTATATTGTATGGTACTTCTATTTTTAATATTTTGAGGAAACTCCTGTTTCCTACAGTGGCTGCACCAATTTGCATCCCCACCAATGGTGCACAACCATTCCCTTTTCTCCGCATCCTTGCCAGTGTTTGTTATTCCTTGCCTTTTTGATCATAGCCTTTGTAACACCTGTGTGATGATAGCTCATTATGGCTTTGATTTGCACTTCCCTGATGACTGGTGATGTTGGACACCTTTTCATGTACCTTTTGGCCATCTGTATTTTTCTTTTGGAAACATGTCTATTCTGATCCTCTGCTCATTTTTTAATCAGATTTTTTTTCTATTGGTTTGTGGGGATTCTTTATATTTTTTATATGTGAATTAACCCCTTATTAGATGGCATCCCAACACTGGAGGACTTCAAGGATCTGGTGAGGGTAGAATATGCAAAGAGAAGGAGGAGGACAAGGTGGAGAAGGAGAAGGCACACCAAGAGGATAAGAAGGACCTGAGCCAGCTACCACCATTCCAGTTCCTGCGCACACCCCCCCCCCCACTAGAGGAGGCCTACCAGACCCCAGCCCTAGGTGGACAGTTCCTGGAGCTTGAGCCCAAGCCCAACTTGGCCTAGAGGAATGCCTGGACATGCAGGGGAATCCGCTATTGAGGAATAAGACATTGGTCCCAGGCCCAGCCTCCTGGAGCCACACAACCAAGGGCCTTGTCCTTGCAAATATAGACCTCATTGGAGAACTGCACACAGGTTCTGGAAGATCCAGAATGGGTCTTATCCTGGGCTATTATAACATCATCCAAGCCCTGGACTTCAGCATTCAAGTCATGGATGTGGGAGAGATGGGTATAGTCACTGCTGACTCCAAGTACAGACAAGGCCTCAGACACTGCCCTCTATAACCTTCCCATGCCTAGAGATGATCCTGAGCATTGCATGGTTGAGCCAGGCCTGGAGATCTCACAGGGCCCGAGCATGTCACGCTAGCAAACTGGAAAAAGGAGAGGAGCAACACCAACTGCCTATAGGCCAATTTGGTATCTGTAGCCAACTCTTACAACCTCACCATCAAGACTTTCACCTCCAGAGCCAAAGCAGACATGACATTTGAGGAAGCAGAATAGCTCCTGCGGCTCAGGATGAAGTATATGAGAGTCTGGAGGCTTCGCAGCTGAAGCCAGGCCACTGCTGCTCCTCACTGAGCTCCTGTAGCCTTGTGCTGGAGCGTCTGCCTGGCAACATCACAGTGCCCTTCCACAAGGTCAAGGAGCCAGCCTGGCAAGGTGAGTCCAGAGAGGCCATCCCCATTCTGAGAGTGGTCTTAAAGATGGAACGTTCCACATACACATACAGAGTCCTTTGAGCTGGTGAAGAAGCCCATAGTCCAGCAGAGCATGGAGACTGCCCTGTACTGGAAAACATTGTCCCACACCCCAGCCCATTGCCCAAGAAGTATCCTGGCAAGGGTACCTGGTCCATCCCATGGAAGTGGCCTTGGGGCATGCAGATGCCCAGGGAGGTATGGCACTCTCTGTGGTCATCACTTCTGGGAACTAACTGTCCAGGGGGTTGCCACCTTCTCCATCTTGGGCCCCACCCTGTGCTCCCTAACTCCCCTAGGCTCCCTGTCCACTGTCTTCACATACCTAGCCCTCCCCACTGCATGCCCTCTCCAGAGCAGCAAGGCTTGGGGTTTGTGTGGCCCAGGGAGCAGGAGGGATTGAGACCCTACAAGGGAAAAAGTAAGGTAGGGCCAGGACTTTTTGTCCAGCCCTGAGATTGGGTGGCCCCTCATTCCTCTAGACCTAATTCCCATCCCCACCTCCCTAGGTTGGTCTCAGTTGGGGCTGGCTTTACTTTCTCCTTCCCAACAGGTCTTGAGGCAGTCCATCCCCCTCCAAACACTGCCCAAAGCATCCCCCCATCCCATGTGTGCCAATCACTCCTGTCCCTCTTGCTACCTTCTGACCAGGCTCCCCCACCCCATCCCCACCAAACAGTAAAACTAAGCCTCTCCCTCATACCCCCAAATGCAAAATGCAGACACAAAATAGCAAAATGTGGGGCTTCTTTAATAGGCTACTTTGACTGGGGGGGTCTCTCGCTGTTAGCCTGGTTGAAACTTCCGTGTAACTATGCTGTAGTCTCAAACTCCTTACCTTATCCTCCTTTCTGCCCTCTTTCACCGTGTCAGATAATAGAACAATATTCTAATAGGGTCCTCCCCACTTTCTCCTGCTTCCTACCCAGTATGTTTTGTTTGTTTGTTTGTTTTTTGTTTTGTTTTGCATGTTTCATCCATCTTGGCGTCTACTTCCTAGAATGCCATAACTGCTCACTATCCTAATTCTGACCATCATGTTTTATCACCAAGAACTGCTTTTCCTCTTTCTAGTTTTGCCTCCTCAAATCCTCTGCCAGTGGCGACCAGAATATTCCGTCTGTCTATAGATGGCTTCTGAAAGTATAAACTCTTTACTGAGACCTGTGAGGGCTCTATGATCCCATTCCAGCCTGTCCAGCTTTCCCATTGACCCCTCTGTGCCTTGGATTTTAGTTGATAATAACATCAATGGCTTCTACCCATTTCCTCTGTGCTTTAGCTAAGGTGGCCTTTTCTGCCTGGGATGCCCTTCCTTCCTCTTCGCCTAAATGCGGCTGCTCGTCTAGTTGGCACTTCTCCAGGAAAGTTTCCCGTGTCACCTCAAACCACATATAGTGTCTGACCCCACCAATCACCCTGTCCCCTAAGTGCTTCTAGCTCCTATATGGTATGCCTTTGTACCTTTTCCCAACTGAACTATGACCTTCATCAGGGCAGGAGTGGTGCCTTATTTGTTGAAACTCCATAAACAGCCGCTTAGCCCAGAACAATCCTCCAATAAATACTTTTTTTTAAGTTGAAAGTGCTAAACTCTAGTAATTCATTAATTTACGATCTTTAAAAACTCTCAAAAGACCAAATAATTGATTAGTTTGTTCAAGGATTTTGCAATTATGAGAGGACAAAGTGTTTGTAATTTGGAAATTAACAAGATAGAACAGCAGCTGCCCTGAGTTTTCTTCATTTCAGGATTATGGGAACCTCCACCCACAGGGTCAGCAAAAGAAGAAAAATAATATCAAATGAAGAGCAATCCATTTTCCTTTGACAACGGTGCTGGAGGAAAAATTAAAATGTTAATACTAATGATTAAATTGTGGTTGAAATTTTGTGGTGATCTAGTTTACTCATTCAAACTTCAATATTCATATTTGAAATAAGACTGGTAAATAAATCGGGGCTTTGGAGGATTTTTTTAATGGAATAAGGTAAGCATTTTAATAATTTCTCTTATGTCTATTTCAAAATATTGTAACCATTTACCCAGGCACGTGGTGGGGATGCACTTGATATTGGCAAATCAGATAATTTAAAAAGATACTCACCTTCTGCCAACACATCAATCAATTCAGGTTAAAAACATAGTATTATCGCATTTTGTGGGACCAAAACTCAGGTGAGTTTATCGACTTTATGAGTTTATTGACTCATCGACTTTAAGTTTTAGATATTGTTTGGATATTGTGTAACTCCGGAAGATAAATAATATAAAGCTTTTAGAAAGTTGCAAGACATGGGAAAACTGTAAAGCTAGAAAAGTTTGTGCCCATAGACTCATCATCTTCTGGCTCTTTCTTCTCCATTGCTCCTTAGGAACCAGGGATCTTTCTCTCTTTTTTCCATAGCAGTTTCCATAGTCTTTAAGGGTATAAGTTATCAGTTTGAATTGTGGCTATCTGTTGACATCTTTCCAACTCTTCTCTGTGTTCTTTGAGCATGAGGACTGATTCAGATTAAATGTATTGTCATCGGTGTCTACCATAGTGCACGACACAGACTAGCATTCTCTAAATTCTTACGGAAGAGAGAACAGGGGACAAAGGTGAAGACAAGGTAGGAGAGAGGGACGGAGAGAGAGAGAAAAGAAAGAAATGAATCTAAGTCAATTTCCCATGAAGTCTCCTAAAGCATTTAAATCTCATTAACTATAAAATGGAAAATTTCATCTCTTATTCAGGGGTTAATTAGCAGTGAACAGGTGGGAAAATTGTTTGTGGGAGAATGGAGTGGCTTCCCAGAACTTTTCAAGTCATATCAGATGAAATAATAGTTCAATAGGCCTTTTCATAGGAAGATTCTCCTGGAAGCCGAGGAGCCAAAAATAATGATCAGAGCTCTGAGGCTTGTGAAATAATATAAAGGGGACAGGAAGGAGTAAAAAAGAAACTAACTAATTAAAACAAGATAAATATATTAAAAAGCATTCAGACTGTAGGTGTATATTTTGTACCGATCAATTTCGGCTGCAATTCTTATAATTTGTTCACAAATACGTGTCTGATGTTCCTCCTATGCTCCGCTGTTGATGCTAATTAACACAGGCTTGAGGTGCCTAGGAAAGGAATATATAAATAAAAAACGTTCCACAGATGATAGGGAAAGACATTCGCATGCAAGGCAATAGGCTCTCACTCGCAGACTTAGAAATCTTTTAAAGTATGCAAAAATACTATAAAGGTTTCTTCTCTCACCACAGACTTCTTAGAAGAATATGTTCATAAGGTATATCACACATACAAGAATATCCCTGCCTACATTCTCCTCTCCATAGATAATGAGCTCAGTAATCACAGTTTTTATTCAAGAAGGGAGGGAAGTTTAATTAAACACATTCTAAATTACTCTAGTCAGTCGTATGGTGAAGGAGGTTCAGAGTGGGTTGTGGGATTGGAAATACCAGTGCTTTTCTCTGGGCTATTTTTCAAAAAAAATGGAAGACCTTGAGATTCTGATCATTCTTTCTAGATTTTTGGTGGTCACATTATTTTCACTGCCTGAAAAGCAGAGTTCAAGAGAATGTTCCTGATCTGCATGTTCAGTTGAAGCTAGGAGATAGATTGAATTAAAATTCAAGTACACAAACATTCGGCCAGCGGCTACTAAATACAAAACTTGGTGCTAAGCCCTGAGTGCCCTTCAGAGATGAAGAATCCTGGTTCCTCCCTCCTGGGAATAGAGGATGAGAAGATTCGTAAATCTTCTTTGGGGAGATTCAGATTCATAAATAATAAACTTGTAATGTCAGGAAGAATAAAAGAAGTATGAAAGCAGAGGCAAAAGCAATAAGCCCTGAGAAAATAGAGCAAGGAATAATGAATGTCCCCTCGGTGATGCCAGGAGCAAAGAAGGGAATGCTTCTAGATACAGTGGGATTTCCTGGAGCAGAAAAGGTAAGTCAGCATTCAGCAGGAAAGATGTCTGGAAAAGGTATGCCACCAAGGTCATGTTAAGCCTTCTTTACTTCATTCAGGTCTGCTCAGATGCCACCTCCTTGGAGAGCGGCAACTTGTCCTCCACTTCCTGGCTAATAATGTGGTTACCCTGTTAGCAGATTTTCCTGAAAGTTCCTGTCTTCAAACTTTCCCAAAAACAGTTGTCTTTTTCAATAAAATTGTAATTTATATTAACCAATTTTGATGAACTGGGGTATCTTTTGGAGGGCAGGAGCGTGAGGAGATAACTACCTAAATAAATAGGTATTTATTGATTTGATTGACTTAAAACAGAAAATTGTGCTATACATAGAATGTAAATCAGGATGATGATGAAATCACAGAAACCAATTACAGTTTTAGAGAATTGTGGCTAAAGATTATACTAAGAGAGGTTTTATTAATACCCTTTTACTATTCTTCCCTAAAACAACATACTTATTTTACTGAGTTGGCAAGACACTTTACATAATTTTCAACTAACAGTAGTAGGTAAAGTCCATGTTTTGTAAGATATATTATTGTTCTGGATCCAGCAAACTGAGTCACTTAAGTGGGTGGATGGTCTAAGAAACAATGCAAATGATTCAAAGTAAAAAGTAAAGGAAATATATCAAAAGTGATTTAAATAAAAAGCAACACATTTACTGAAACAATTAGAAGTTCTAAAACCCAGAAAATTTATAAAGCCTTCTATAATCCCACCACCAAAATTACTTTCCCATGTAATTACATCATTTTTGAAAAATGTTTTTTAAATACATAACACTCTGTGATAATTTGCTTAGTCATTTTCTACTGAAGCCAAGACTGTTCTTGGGTTTGCCATTATAAAAACTGTTGGAACAATTAACATATTTAATCATACATATTTTTTCAATATTCAGATTACATCTTAAGGATAAAATGTGTTGGGTAATGAGAAGGGTAGTCAGGTTTTTGCACTCAAAAAGAGAGTAATTTTCATTTAATGTTATTTAAAAAATGTTTTTTTTAAACTACTAATTACAAGTTAGTGGGCTTGAGACAGTTGTGGGAGGTAGGAAATAATAAATCTGTGTGTATTCAGTATTCTATAGATCTTATTTTAGTCATTACACTGTGAGCTTGTTGCCGTTCAATCTTCTATCTATCTCAGAGCCTAGCACAGTGCCTGGCACATAGTTTGATTCTAACTATAGTGTGTATACTGCTGAGTCGGTGCTACTTTTAAGCATCTAAAATAACCCTATGATAAAATGTGATATGGAAAGATTATCTTGATCAATATAATAAACATTTTAAATGCATTGCTTAAAGGCGCATTTTTATGATTATTAATTAATCCATGCTTTTATTGGCTCTGAAGCACAATTTAAATACAAGACAATTCAAATTAATTAAGCTTCTCTATATCTGAACTATTGTTTTCAAACTGACATGGCTTTGGTAGGATCTATGGTCATATCATGCTGGAAAATGAAGTACAAACTTTTAGAATGAGTCAGAAAGTACTTAATTCTATTTTTGAAATGTTCACTGCATGTGCAGCAATGAGCAGGAGCTGTGGTAAATTAGAAGATAAAGTTTCACTATTTAACAGGAAAGCCAGAACCATAGATAACACAAATAGATACAGCGTATGGCCCCAGGCTCCTTGCAAAGGGAAGCATAACCTAAGAACTAGGACTGAAAGTTAAAGATCATGTGGAATAATCTACAAAATGGCTAAGAATATAAAACAACAGTCATAGGTAACACGTACCAAGTGCTTGCTGTATGCCGGGCACTGTTCTAAGCACTTTATGTATATTAACCCAGGAGTTGCTTCCATAGCAATTAAGTCAGAAGGTCTAGGGGTAGGGACCCAGCATCAATACTTCGTAAAGATCTGCCAGATAATTCCAGACTTTAGCAGAGTCTGGGAACCACTTGAAGAGCCTGCAAGTGCAAGGTAAATATTCCTGTTACGATTTGTCTTATTAAGGATGCAACTGATTCACAGCTAAAGGAACGCAAAGTGTTGAAAAGCTGAGAGATGAATTGGGTGGTCTGGTTCCAGAGCCCTTCAGAGGGCCCCCAACCCCGGGCTTTACTGCCATTTCTAATGCATAGCTTTGATTTTTATGAATTTGAGGAAATTGTCAACATGTGTCTTAAAAAGTCATTTTAGGAGGTTATGCTCTATTCCTACGCCGTTTGTTCACTACCAGCATCTGTGACATGGTCTCTCTGGGTAGTACCTAGCTTTACCACACAAAAGCTTGTGCCCTAATTCCTTAACCTCCTCCCGCCCCCAGATGTTGCTACTTATAATTATCTTTCGAGCCCACCGAAGTCCACTTCTGGGAATTGGTTGGACTTGTGAGAAAAAAGGGGCCCAGGGGTTGAGCAAAGTCGAGCATACACGGAGGTTCTTCCTCCTCTTCCTGAGACCCCATTCAGGGCCGGGATTTTGACTGATATTTAGACACCAATTACTGCAGCTTCTTTTGTTCAGCTTCTGCTGCAGGCTGCAACTTCCCCCTTCATCCCGAACCGGAAGTCATGTTACATGATGGGACTTCAGGCGGGGTGCAGGGGGGAGCTAGGTTTTCTGCTTAGCTTTGCTACTCTCACTATACGACTTCAGGCAAGAGGCGTACAGTTTCTTCCAGACTGGCGTACTGTGCGCCATTCTAAGCGGACAAGTGTCGATGACTCTGAGGAAGCATGGCAGTCGGGCTTGGGACAAGGAGAGCTCCAGAGCCCCAGGCCCCGCTCAGGCCCGGCACACATCTGGATTTTGTTCTGGGATTCAGAGCACCCACGACCCTAGGAGAAACCTACAGTCCAACTCCCAAGAGGTTTCGAGGGGACGCTGGGTCCCAGCATGGCCTCACCCAGCCACAGTCTGAAGGAAGCTGCAGATTTACCACCCACCCCAAGCACTGCTGGGGCCCAGGCCCCCTCTAGGGATGGTTGGGACCAGCCATGGCAACAATGTAGAGCTGGAGGCTGGGCCAGTGCCAGCGAAAGGCACAGCGCCACTTTAAAGCCATTTCAGTGAGGCCCAATATTGTTCTGACAGAGCCAGAGAACTTAAATCGCTGGACATTTAATCAGTTTCACATTTTTGGACCTCTGTGATGTTAATACAGTAGACTTTAAACTGTTAAAGCAGATACCTCCTAGGCTTTCAATAGTTTCCAAATCTTTGAGTGACATTACAACACCCTATTTTCTCCAAAACGTAAGAGTACCTCAAATATTTAAAGTGACTGCCTCAGACTCATTAGAGCCTGAGTGAAAGCAGCTAGAAAAAATTACAAAATCTTGTTGCTAGGTGCCCCACAGGTTGGCTTACACGTTAAGTGACTATTTCCTGTGTGAAGGAAGCTACTGTTCAAAGTGCGCCTCAGTGACATTATAGATTGCTCCATGTCACTGACCTCCAGGGTAATTCCAAAGTGTAAACTCTGTGAAGGTCAAGGGTCTGTAATGAAAGAACAGCTCTAGCAAATGATTTTGCTCCTCAGATAAGAAAAAGAGAGGAAGGACGGCTAAGACGGGGTCCCGTCTTGTGAGCTGAGGACCCCTAGTGGTCCCTGTAGTAATAGCTCCTTCTGAACTTCAAGTTTTGCCTGGAGTGTGAGTATCGGAAACACCATTTTTCTGTTGTGATTAATAAAATACAGCATCATTTAAAGTACGGAAAATGTTACAATTGCTGTTCACTACTGTCATTCTTTTTCCATTAAAAGATACCCAAATTCCTGTGACTAATTGGAGAGAGTCGGATGTTTTGATGTTCCTCAAGTTTACAAACTCCTGCTTTAGACACTCATCTCCAGGACACCTACTCTATTTCTGATAAGTGGCACCCGGAGAGCTGGGCCCACTGAGAATAACAGAAATGTTCTATAGAATTCAAACAATAACAGAATTGTATTAATTATAAATAATATCTTACTTTTAGAAAAGAAGAACAACAACAACAACACTGATCTACACCAGAGAATTTGCAGTCTTTGGCCAAATATGAAGAGGAAATCACATAGAACAGCACTAAAGGAACAAAAATAAGCAAATTTCTTCACATGGGAACTCTGGCTTTCACTGGCTATTAGTGGAAATTGCAAAATGTAAAGCTATATGGGATACCAGATATGGGATGGGATGTTGTTCTGACAGATCAAGAGAACTTAAACCGCTTGACATTTAATCAGTTCCACATTTTTGTGAATGGGATAACCCTCACTTCAACCAAATTTTTAATTAATTGTTTAGAAAATTCACATACACACACACAAAGGAGTTATGGCATGGCCTGGCTCAGCTGTATGTGTGTAGCCGCTTTTATCCCCCTGAATCAATTACTATTTCATTACTGAAGTATTCTCTTAGATCGCCTTATTTCCTGGTGTTAGTCTCCTGGGGAAGTCAGGCAAAAAATAATAATAATAATTCTTTAATAGAAAGAGAGTGCTCTGGAATTGATAAGAGAGAATTTTTTCCCCTTAAGTTTTCCCTCCCCTACACTCAAAATAATACCAGCCAGTACTTAAAGTGTCAGGGGAGGAGAGGGCAAGATTTTTCAGAAAATACCGGGCAACACGTCACGATTCCGATTCTCACTCCCGGTACCGAAGGATAGTTACTGAGAAAAACAGCAAACGCCTTCCTCGCGATGGGTTAAAACCAGATGATGAATTTTCTTATCAACACGTTTCTAAAGACAGACAGACCTGAGTGCTTGAAAGGCGCAAAAATAATTTACTCTTCAGTCTCAGGTACGCAAATATACTTAAGAAAGAGAAGTTTTATTAGGGCAATTTCACTTTATTTTTCCATACAGCAAAGTCAACTACTGCAGTAATAATAAAATAAGCATAAAACAAATTGCAGCCCAAGACAAAATACATAATTTTAAGCAACTACAAGCAGAAAGTAAGTTGTGATTACATAATAGTAAAACCAAGCACATCTGTCCTTTCAGCAGATGAAAGCGGGAGGGTTGCTGGTAAGTGCAACATGATAGCCAGCTGGAACGAAGGCTGGATACACAAATTCATGAAACAAGTGCCCATTAATTACCACATTTGCTTTTTTGAGTGCTTCTGAGTTGAAAATTAAAACCGTGAAATTTGAACTGTGTTTTTTTTTTTTTTTTTCACCTGCTGAAAGAACAGGATCCTACGGCAATTAAAAAACAATCACATAACAACTATAGCTACGGTGTGCTGTTTGGTTTGCCTGCTTATGGTTTAAATTTTGTGAAAGTCAATACTTGTTTTGAAGATTTTTTTTTGTGAACAATAAACCACTGAAATTGGCAGAAACTGATTTGTATCATATATGTCCTTAGTATAGTTCTCTCTTTTTTTTTTTTTGTTTTTTTCGTTGAAAGTTTTAAACATGCAGTAGTTTCGAAAAATGTACGGAATATCTGATCCATGATTTCACCTTAATGGTTGAAGTACCTGCTATTTTTGGTAATGATCTTCAGGCAGATTTGGCCCAATGGAGTTTTTGTCAGTCATGAGATCTTGGAAGGATGGCATATCTTTCCAGCTGAAAAAATCCTGGCAAACTACAAGCTGTCCACAATAAAGCAAAGCAACATGTTTGAAGGGGTATGGAGTGCTAACTCTGTGCCACTTTTGCAAGCAATTTTGCTCAGTCTGTCATTTTATTAGCCTTAACAAAACTCCTTGTAATTATAGACGTTTTTATTCAAAATAAGATCTTACTATTATACAGGTTTCTCTCTTTTGACTATATACAGAAGTGCAAAAAGTCAACCTTCTCTCTAGACGTTCCAACATGCTAAATTGCAGCATAATCAACCCTCAAGAGTTTGCACACACGCTATAATTCTCATTACGTAAACTTTGAGTATTTGGATTATCAACAAAAAGTCCCTTGTTCTATTTATTGATTATGCAGCTTATTTATAACAAGGCCTGATATTCAGGGATTTCAAAAATATTAAACAATACTTTAACATTTGAAATGGATACAGTAGAAAATAAATTTTATTCTAATATCTAGGATCTAGATCTTCTTATAATAACTAATTACAAACAAAATAAATCATCAAAATATTACTCAATTGTCTGCCAGGATTGTTGCGATAGCAACAACTTAACTTCTTACTTAGCAATGATTATATATTTATAAGATATCCATATAAAAGATCTTTGTTCTTTTAATGAAAACTAGACAAGAACTAACAATGACTGACATTCTTACACTTTAATATTAAATCAGTAAAATATAAATCATTTAGTTAACAATAATACGAATATTCGTATGACACTACATGTAATTCAAAACTGAGTATGTTATGAAGGAAAAACTACTTTATTTTTTTTGTATTTTGAAAAATTCATCGGTAAAATCTAATAAAACAATAGTCTATAAACTGAAATGGTATTCAATTGTTAATAGAAAATGAAATCTAATAAATGTAGGAAATGAAAAACTACATTTTAACAAGAAAAATAAGTAGTATTCTATAATGTAACTAACTACAATAACATGTGAAGTCACCATTACTCTCTTAACATGATTGAAATTACATTGGTATGGGTTCCAACCCGTAATGTAATAATCTAAGGCTTTAATAGATGTACAGTACAATCAGTAAAATCAACACATCAGTCTTATATTAGAAAGCATCTCTCTCAAGCATAAAAACTTGCAGTAAACTTGGAAGTATGGAAAGTTCTATAACCAAACTTTCGCTTCTCCCATTCCATACTATAACTACCAGTGACCTAGCCCCTACTTCAGCAATTTTTAGAACTGCTGAACAGAGCAAAAATATCCTTTGCTAGCTGCAACATCCAAACCACAAAAAAAGGAATTCCTTTGGATGAATCCATTCTTAAAAACTGAATGCACATCTATTTTTTTTTTAATTTTGTAAAAGGCTTTCTAAGGCTATAAGCAGTTAATCTGAACAAAACAAAACAAAACAAAACAAATCACATATAAAATTCACCCATGTACTTAACCCACCCAATTACTAGGTTAATTAAACATTTCCCATTTTCATATTTTGGTTTATCATGCATCTGATGACAGTGCTGCTTTCTTCTTTGTTTAGAGTCACTATTTTAAATGTGACTGTGATGAAGCATTTAAGCAAATGTGAAACCATTTTTGCAAAGCATTTATAGTCTTTTGACTTTTGACAGAGCTATAAATAGAAGCAAAATAATTTCCTCAAACATTTTTTTTGTTAACGTGTCTCAGAAATGGCATATCCCTTTTGAATAACATGTTATACAGTATAGTATGCATAAATATTACACTACAATGCATTAAAATAATTTTATATATATATATATCTATTATATATATCTCCAGTATGTGTGAGTTTATCTGTATTGAGAGAATTTGTGTTGTGCTGTCTATTGTTACTGTAGAGTTCAACTGGCCATTTCTGAGACAGCTTTGGTTTCCAAAAAAAAAAAGAAGAAAGAAAGAAAAAAAAAAAGGATGGTGCCCTTTGACTGATTAGTACTAGCAAATAAGCAACAAAACGTGGCTCTGAAAACAATAACACTGAAGAAATAATACTCTAATTTGATGTACAGTCTATGGCACTTCATGAGAATCCTTAACAACATGGTACTTAAAGCCACGATGTGCTTTAAAAGATACACAGTTGTGGTTTTGCTTGGCACATTCATCTCTGTCAGATCCCTCCCTCACCACATCTTAAAATCTATTACATTAAAAATATTACTCTTAAACAAAAATGACTGTGCATGCACGCTCTCGTCTATAATGGCAATTTTAAATACAAGGTGCACCTTTGTTATTTGTAAACCTTGAAAGAAATAAACTTATTTTTAAAAAATTATATCTTGGTCTACAGACGTACCAATACATAAGAGAATCATGGTTACACCATAGTCTGTCTTTTCCAGATGGCATGAATATATAGGAAACTAATTAGGTATGCATATCTTAATGCATAACTCTGTGCTAGAAAAGAAAGACGATGTTGTTCTTTTAGACAGGAATATCACCTCAGCACAAATATCAATTAAATGTACAAAGTGTATAGGCAACAGTGTGCAGTGGATTTCCAAGTTGTCTTTTCTTCCGGTTAACATGCAAAATGTGGCTGTCTTGTGGCTGAGGGGTTTTGTGTGTGTTGCTTGACGGTATATACAATATGGCTAATGACCTCGTCCTTTACTCTAACCAAGCACACTGTCCTTTCCTCTTTAGTATGATCTACAAGGGAAAAAGAGATAAGCTTTGTTAAACCAGACAGCAAAGCAGTTGCCAATACATACCGAATGTGAAAATTACGTTTCTGGATTTCAAGGGTAAATATACGTACGTTGTTCTATCTTCATATAAAAACAAAAAACCCTTCACAAGTACAAGTGGACCTAAATTCACACCTCTAGGAGAGTAACAGGACAAGCACAGCTTAATAAAATCATGGGCTCCTCTGGAATATTACCCAGTACAGAGCTAAAAGTGTAAAAGATATTTGGAGAATCAAGAGGCAGAACGTCGTCGAGCTCTTTTGGAGATCAGTCATTGGGGCACAGAATTTAAGCTCGCTTTAATTCATCTCTTTTATGGTTTAATAAGTTTCAAGAGTCATCACCTGGCCCTACAAAATGAAAATCCATGCAACACTAAGTCCTGTTAAACACGGCTCATCCTGTTTGGGTGCTTGATTAGCACAGTGTACAGCAGGGGGCAGAGGGGTAGAAATTATACTTTAAATAACTGTTTTGGATAATTTAAAGTTTGGGATTTTTTTCCCCCCTAAAGCCAAGGGGAAAAAAAAAAAATCTCTTGTGCTCCTGACAAATGAAGGTGGAAGAGATAGGACCACGTACTTGTGAATTAACAGTTCCAGTTTTTACATGACTTTGTTCTCATCAGAGGCTGTTTACATAGTAAAAGTATGCTTTAGAATACGATCGTGCAAATGAAAGAAGTCACCATTTTGCTATACTCAATGACCAGTTTAATTATTGCGGCTACTCATGAAAATAAGCAATCACTTGATAAAAACACTACATTAAGAGTCGAAGCTTCAGTACAGACAAATCCACTGGTTTGCTACTTGGTAAATTTACAGCCACTTGGTATCATTTTTTTCAACCTGGATTATTGCTCAGAACTAAACATAGTTACATATAATACATTTGAAACATACGCAATTGATTACAAAAGCTTGAAGTCCCTCTTTTTTTTAAACATGTCAAAAGGAGAATTTTTCTTCCAAACCTACATACTACAAAGTAATGAGCGTTGCTTATTAAAAAATGTGGCTCTTGGGGCACCCGAGTGGCTCAGTGGGTTAAGCCTCTGCCTTTGGCTCCGGTCATGATCTCAGGATCCTGGGATCGAGCCCTACATCGGGATCTCTGCTCGGCAGGGAACTTGCTTCCCCCTCTCTCTCTGCTGCCTCTCTACCTACTTACGATTTCCCTCTCTTTCTCTCTCTCTCTGTCAAATAAATAAATAAATAAACTCTTAAAAAAATGTGGCTCTTGTTGAGGACAATTTATTATCAGGTTATTGAGAAAACTTATGAAGTAGACAAAAATCATTTTTAATAATTTAATTCATGATAGCAGCATGTCTCTGGTAGTACTTCTTGGATTGCTCTCAAATTCTGTCTTCTTCTCCTGCCTGGGCTCAACCTCTGTCCACTTATCGTGATGGATTATGACCACAAGGTATTCAGAACGCTTTTCCACCACCAACTCCTCACTCAACACACTGTCCCTTCTTCAGAAAGGCCCTCACGCCTCCCTTCTCTCTATAGCAACCATCATGGCCCCGATTCACTTGTTTTCTGACTCTGCTGGAAAAAAGTTGCTCCTTCATCTTTGCTCCAAGAGAAATTTGTTCAAACCTCTCTTATTTTAATATAGTGTGCTGAAATTTACATCTTGATCTCATTGACATGGTAGCACATGGTAACACAGAGCAGCACACACAAAAAAATCATTTGTAAATGTGTTCATGCACAGATACATGAAGGGAAACAAGAAGGATCACCCATCTTATTACCAGATTCAGTTTTAAATATGGTGGCTGTTTTCAAGTATCAAAAATATTCTGAGGGGCGCCTGGGTAGCTCAGTGGGGTAAAGCCTCTGCCTTTGGCTCAAGTCATGATCCCAGGGTCCTGGGATTGAGCTCCGCATGGGACTCTGCTCAGCAGGGAGCCTGCTTCCCCCTCTATCCCTCTGCCTGCCTCTCTGCCTACTTGTGATCTCTCTCTGTTGGATAAACAGATAAAATCTTAAAAAAAAAAAAATTCAAAGCACATATGATAGCTTGAATGCATATACTCTGAATGAAGCAGATCCTCTCAGGATAAAAACTGGCCACCTTTCACAAGTATCTCAGTCAATGTGTTTGAAGGGAAATCACAAGAGTTTCAGATTATTTTTGAGCAATGGCAACATCTTCAGAATTATGCAATCCTCTAAGGTGACCACTTTAAAGTACCTGAAATTCATCTGGATAGGTGGATGTATGTGTATGCCTAGATTTGGTGTGTGTATACACCTATTTAAAGTCCACCTCTTGGGCACCTGGGTGGTTCAGTCAGTTAAGTGTCTGCCTTCGGCTCAAGCCATGATCCCAAGGTCCTGGTATCGAGTGCCACGTGGGGTTGGAGAAGCAGGGAGCCTGCTTCTCCTTCTCCCTCTGCTCCTTTCTGCCCTGCTTGTGCTCTCTCTCTCTCTCTCAAATAAATAAATAAATAAAATCTTTAAAGAGAAAAAAAAAAAGTCCAACACTTTACATTAAGATAACCCTGTGTGTGTGTGTTTATGTTTGTGTGTGTGTGCTGAAGCATGGAGTCAAGAGGGTACATGTTCTCCTTTAGGATTTAGCAAAAAAATTAAAAAATATTTAAAGAAAAATGATGACCTACACCAGGGCTCAGCAAACTGCTACCTGGGAGCCAACTGGGCCTGCCGCCTAGCTCTGTAAATAAAGTTTGATTGTGACAGAGACTCACCCCTCCATTTCCATATCACCTCTGGCTGCTCTCCTGCTGGGGGCTGGGGGTGGGGAGAAGCTGAAGAGTTGAAACAGAAGAGTGGCAACAGAAGCCACAGGGCCCACACAGCCACAGATATTTACTACCTGAGCTTTTCAGAAAAAGTCTACCAACCCCTGATGGATACCATCCATTTAGTTTTAAGTCCTATTTTTCTTTCTTGTGTTTATTTCTACTAAAAATAACAATCTAATCAACAAATTTTATTTTCCCTAAGTATTATGTATATTCGCATGATATTAACATATGTATTCTAAGTGTGTATAAGATTCTTTATAACCCATTTAACATAAAAATATGAGACCTTCCTTAGTCCACTCAAAACCTTCAGTACTGAAACATATGCTGTGTCCTAAGTTCATTCATTCATCTAAGCTTTGTTTAATTTGTCTGTACCTTCTACTTAAGAGAACTGTGCCAAGCACTAGGCAGGTGTTCAATTAAGCATAGGAAGATACTGAATTTAAAAAATAATTGAAATAACAAATACACATTTTCTCATAAAAATTTTGCAAAATTTTCTGAAGCACATAATACAAGGTTATCTTAAAAAACCATTACGAATAAATACACACTATATATAGGACATAATGAACTTACTGTTTAGTGATGAAAATTCTACATCTGGGTTACATACTTGTGGCTAGTCAGATGTTCGGCAGATATTATGGGTATCTAGCAAACAAAAAATTATCTGATGAATGATCCATGCAAGCAAGCCAACAACCAAGAGATGAAAACATTTTAATATTAAATTTTTTTAAGAGAAGTGAAATTCAGCTGTGAGGTGACAGTACTTATCTGGCCAACATAACAGTAAGTTAATGTAGACTTAATGTCAAGGTAGCAACTCATTGTTTAAAATCTTTGTGTTAAATACTAGTCTATAAATGTTATCAGTTTTTAGGAAGTAAGAGAAGTAAAACTATCAAAAATTCATGCACAGCAGTAATTGAAAGAAGCCCTTTTTGTTGGCCTACACACACACACACACACACACCTGTGGTTTCACTTAGGGAGTCATCCAGAAATCAAAGTAGGAAATGCCTTGCCTACTTTTGTGCAACTGATTTCTCATTTTCGTTCACTTTACGGTTTCTAGCTTTTTTTTTTTTTTTCCAAATTAAAAATACCGGGTAATAATTTCAAAGGAGTACTTCAAAGGAACCTATTTCTGAATCCTGATGGCACAATTTATCGTATTATAAATGGGCACGAGAGTCAAAGTTGAGAAAGAAAATACAGGAAGAAATCAATATAGAGGTGCCTCATCACAATGGTCCCCAAAGCAGTGAACTTCCAATTTGTAGCCTGATTCTCCTCCAACCCAGAACTGTGGCCGCTAATCCGGGAGCAGGCAGTGCGGTAGCGAGAGGCAGTCAGAGGACCCAAAGCACGGGTTCTGACCCGAGGGGGACCCATTTCTTGGCTGTGGAACCTTGAGCCAAACGCTTAATTACTCTGTGGTTAAAAGCTTCTCGTCTACAAAATGGCGCTCATCCCAACTCCGCAAGGCTGGCGGGAGAAGAGCGGCATCGCGTCCATGAAGGCATTTCGTTGTTGTCGTCTCAATTTAGATGTCCTAGGCTAATTCAACAGATTGCAATCCACAGTCTGGAGTGTAAATTAATATGTCTCTATTTTATTTCCATTTCTCAGCTGACATCTTTACACAATTGTACGGCATCGGCAAATGGCACGAAAATGTGCTCCAAGCATAATGAAGCTTCTCATACCATTTTTCCTGCTGCTGCAGGACAGGATGTTGCACCCAACAGTGTAGAAGCATCAAGGATGGGGCTGTCGAAACAGACCAAGGACCTTCAACACCAATCGATGCAGATGAAGGGCCAGCTCTAAACTTGTGCATGCATGCAGGCTGCATTTTGTGGCATCAGCTATTTCCAGCATTGCTAATATACTGTAGGCATATACATATGTATGTATATGTAGATATAATATATGTGTGTATATATATATCCATTTCCCTTTCCTTTCTTTTGGTTGTAAAACAGTACGAAGACCCAAGATTATGCATGAAATGGTCACAGCACAATGCAAAAAGTAAAGTGTCCCCTACAACCCAGGTGGCCCAGGGCACGTTGGAATTGGCTTGGCTGTAGTTTCGCTTACACCAGCAATTCTGTCGTCATCCGCGGTAAACTCACAGAGCTCGGCATCATCGATTTGCACCATAAATGGATCGTGTTGAATCCATTAAGAAATTTCTGCCATGGATTACTTACTAACATGCCACATATGCACAATCTAGTATTCTTGTAAATGAGTCTGATGTGTTAGCATAAATCCAGGGCTATTTTGACAAGCTTCAGAAAAACTAGTGGTTCTTTGCCAAGAAATGTTTAAAGCTTGTCTGAAACTTTAAAATACATCCATTTTGGCAGGCTGCGTTTGAAAGTTGTATAATGGTTACACTAATAGTTTACAGTTCTTCGACAGGACGTGGTGTCCTGGGGAGGGCAGGATGCCTACTTCTCACAGCCCGAGCTACAAATTCAGATGGTACTTAACTGGCCTTTTCTGCCCAAGGGGTTACATGTTGATTACCATCTGATGCTGGTTCTTTTGCTTCATCTGGCTACACTTAACCACAGTCTGTGGGTGATCTAAAATGGATTTGGCTCTAAATTTTTTCACATGCTATCAACTATACTGAACTTTGCTTTCATAACAAACACCTATAAGTTAAAGCCAAACCCTACTTTACCTAAGTCTGACTTTGATTCAACCATTATTTTCTAGAGTACAATTTAAAATAGGATCAGAGAATGCTGGCTGAATCGATGTCCATTTTTAAAACTTCAAATATTTTAATAATCATTTTCTTTCATATAGTCATTCTTATAGGTCATAGAATTCAAATTTCTGAAAAAGATCCCACTTACTTATGAGTAAACTGTGAAATTGTTACTCCCTGAACTTGTACAGAACGCAGAATGACTCAATTTACCATCTTTGATGTCTTTTTTTTTTTTTTTCCTTCGTAATTCTCCAAAATCTATGCTGGCTAATTACAGAAATAAGAGTTCATAGGGTTTTTTGTTTTTGTGTTTGTTTTTCCTCAAGAGCACTGAGAATCAAAACTTGAATGCCAATTTAATTTATTTTGAATCTACAATCTGCTTATCAAACAAAACCTTCATGAATTTGTAACAAACTCTATTTACAAGACTGGTCATTTGTGGCATATAGAACGTATTTAAACATTTTGCTTTTTGTTAAGAATTTGGGCAAGCACTAAGAAATGGTATAGCCAAATGTTTACAATAAACACCTAAAATCAGCTGCATTTTTGATCGGCCAAAAACACCTGCACAATTGAGACCCAGTGAGAATTGCTTGTGTAAATATCATTTTAGTAGCTTTAGAAATGGAGCCGCGACAACTTTGGAGCACTTATCAATGGCATAAAAGCATTCTGCTGCTCATCATAGAAAGAATGTGTAGGCCAACAAGAGGTATCTTTGAAACCCCATGCTATTAAAGCACCCACCACAGCCCTCACGTACGCACGCTTCCCACTGACCTCAATGGGAAATCCGGTGCGTAAGGGCTGTTGGATCGAGCCCTATTAGAGTTGGTTTTTAAGAAACAAAGCTGTAAATTAGCAAACCTGGTTGGCTGTGGCTGTTGCAGCGAAGGGAACACTTGTGGCAGATGTTGTTGCTGCGGACACAGTGGCTGGCGTAGCACCGTGCACCATGGGAACTTTCGGAGGGAAAATCATATAAGCAAACATACAGAAGAGTGTAGCAATATGGAAACCATGGCAACATGGAGGAGATAATTGGGCATGGTGTTTATCACAGCAATAAGCCATGTGACGGGACATCATCACCAGCGAGTGACATGCAATCACAGCGCAAAGCAGGACAACATTCCAAGGAGAGAAGGGGAAGGGGGATGAAAGAGAAAAAAAAGGGGAAAAAAAGCTTGTTACCATCAAATCAAGAAAATTGACACAACAGGCTTAATTTGCTACGTCAAAAACAAGAATTTTATATAGTGTTCATAGACATTCAAAATCTACGTCAAAATACAGGTATTTACTTCATTTATACAGTTATCCGTTTGAATGAATGTACTTTTTCTTATTTATTATTATAAAAATACACAATATATTACTTTTATGATATAGATTGTTTTTTGTTGTTACACACCAGAACTCATAGTCCAATCAAAATCCACCAAAGGTGACTAAAGGAAACTTGTGTGTAAAGAAAACATTTATGTGAGTCCATGTCAATTAAATAGAAAATGGCATTTAATTGACAGGTGTTAGTAAAAGGGAAATGGACTTGCCCAATAGGATATAAGTTAAACTTAGCAGTGGATTTTGAGGGGCTGTGAGGTGCACCACAGGTTTAAGATAATCAAGAAACAAAGCTGGCACCTACCAACACTTGTAGCGGGTGTCATGCACAATATTGAGCCTGCCCATCATGCATTGCAACAGGAAGGTGGATTTGAAAAGGGAAAAGAATTAAAACATCCCATCACACGTGTAATTAGGAAATTCATTTGAACAAAGAAGAAAAATTGTTATTATGGGAACAGTGGCATGTAACTGTCAGCACAATCAAATCATACAATAGCACAGTGATCAATTAGAACTAGTCTCAAGTGAAGAATAAAAGCCAGTTTAACTGTGTGCTGGTACACTTTGTTTCTCCTCGTCGCTGCCTATAAATAAACGTATGCTGGGAGAAGTTTGAATTTGCTTCGTTCTTTTAAAAATCGTATCGTAATTTGTTTTGTTTTAATCTGCTTACTAGCCATCTGGTGGCTTTGCTATTTCTGACTTTAACATATGACTGTATTAACATTTTCTTTATATTGCGCACATGTTAAATAATTAGAGAAATTATTTATTGTTAAAATGCTAGGTAATCCAATGCACAGAACTGGCTTAACAACGTAATAAAACCAAAACGTTCATTTTCATTCCCTTGGTCTTATTTCCCTGTTCACCGTAGCGGCAACCACACAGACAGGAAAGGGGTGGTGACCATCCATCCGTATGGGAATTTTATTGGGAGGGGTACCAGGCAATAAATTATGCATAAAGAGAAAGTGAAACTTCAGCCTTGCCTTTGTTTGGAATTCAAATGTAGAAAAAACATTTAGAGGGGCTCTACTTCTATGTCTCAAAGTGGTTTGCTTAATAGGTATCTGGGGAAACAGACTGGTTTTCACCGCTGGGTTAGACCTTCAGGACTTCTTAGAAGAGCAAATGTTCTACAAAATTGCACATACAAAAAAATCATTGAATAGGCTTCAGTGAAAACCCTGAATGGGAGATAATGAAAATCTATCCATCTCATATGGGGGCTTAAGAGTGATGTTTCGATTGTTCCAACCACGGTGTTAAGATGTTACGTATATAGTCCCTGTTCTCTTCTACATATAAACAGTACAAAATGTAATTTTTTTCTCCCGAGTACAGGGCCCTTCCCCACGTAAAGAACTACTGTTCTTTCTATGAGATTATTTTAGATTTCTAGGTTTTAAAATATCAAATGATTTTATATTTCTATCTAAATCTTGGCACAGCCTATCTAAACACTAGCGGCATCTGGGATGAACATTTGTTAGAAAAATATCTGCCAGCTGAGTCTTGTCAGAGATGGCCCTACAAAACAAAGCTGCCACTGAGAAACACTGGGCTGGCTTCCCTGTAACAGCTGCAATTAGTCTGTTATCACAATCAGACCATGGGCCCAAGGATCAGTGATCCAGCTCGGTCAAGGTCAAGGAGCTGGGGAGGCATCCTCTCAGGTGGAGTGATATTACCGGGACAGGCATTTTTTTTTTTTTTTTTTTTGAGACACTTGAAGATCTCTATCATTTGCTACTACTACCACGTCAAAGACTTGTGAGAGACAACAACAAAAACAGACTAGTAATAACAAAGACGTTAACTGGAGACAGTAGAACAAGTGAAAATTTAATCCTGGGTCTAGATCCTGGGACATCATTATCCTCTCAAGGTGGGGGCAAGGGGACTGGGAAAAGAGAGGATGAGATGAATGAAAAACAGTAATGTGGTATTCCAGGAATATTAGAGCCAGCTTGAGTACTGTACAGGTTGTATGTTTTAAATTTACTATTTATTGTTATGCTGCACTTTGTCCATTATATTTCATCCCATGCATAATTTAGCCTGCACATGCTGAAAATGAGTTAACTCTCCTATCTGTCTAAAGCTTCTGTGATCTGAATTTTAGTCTGAGTTATCTTCCTTGTTACCATTATAACCAGTGCACACAGTTTTGAGAGGGATTTGCAGCAAATAAACATAAGGCAGCAATGAAAATACTAGCCAGGTGCAATAACTCACAAAAATGAAGACATAATGCTGTAGGACCCACTTACCAAAACCAAAAATCACTTTGAAATGACCATAATATCCATCTTTACATCAAGTAAGTTGATTTACTAATAATGATGCACAAAGAGCCAATTGAAATTTTTTAAATTTTCCACACAAGGTAAATTTTAAGTGAATGTATTTGTCAATTTCAAATTTCCCCTATGAAGATATTTGCACAGCAGAACGATGTGTTCCTGAGGAATGCATTACTGTTTGAAGATGCAGGAAAAACAAGTCGGAAGGTAATTTACAAATGCAATGTTTGCAGTTAAAAATACTTCAAGGAGAAGGGAAGGATTTTAATGGAGATTTGGCTGGAGGTTTGAATTTGGATGTGATAATGCAAGCCTATGTATGGTTAGAAGTATAAAGCTGATTTAAGGTCTTCTAAAATTTGTATCATTTAGGACTAAATTTGTGTCCTTTAGGGCTGAAAGTTCACAATCAATTGAATTAGTCTCAAAATTGATATCCGAAACAGCAACAGCTTCATACAGTTTATTTCTGTTTCTATTCAGTGTTTTGAATTCTATTTGATTGCACTACTGACTTCAAAAAATAACAAATAAAACCTAGTGCTTCCTACCTTCCAGGCTTTATTCTAAACTCTTAGACCTGCCTATGAAAGTGCTTTGAGAGATTGTTTTCTGAAATTGTTTAACACTCCTTTAAACACAACCTTATGAAATGATTACCATTAGTATCCCCATTTTATTGATGAAAAAACAAGGCATAAAGAGAGATTATAACTTGTGGTGGAGCCGGATTTAAATTCCCAAGCCTGATCTCTAATCACTACACTGAGTTTCAAGTAAGCCATCTGCATTAATTTCATTAATTATAATAAAAGTGACAAGCTGGGAAATTTTGTTTTGTTTTCATGCCCCTGCACCTCCCCTCTCATTCCCATTCCCCGCCCCCAAAGAAAATTTCCTAGCCTTCTGTTTCTCTACGTCTGGTAAGCCACAGCACAAGCCAAAACTGAAGTTGCTTAAAGCACACTATTTTTAGATGGTTTTAAACCACAAGCCCACACTGAGGGGAGTATACTAGGAGGAGAGAAGGGAGGTGGTCTTCAGAGGACAGCAAGTAAACAAAAATGGTGAGGGAGAATGGGGAGAAAAATCCCTCAAGATACAGAGGATGGGAGTCTGCAGGGTGGTGAGTAGTTGGGCACACAGCCTGTTGTTCCACAACCAACCCGCAGACACGGGCTGTCAAAGGAAAGGGCTGCTTATGAGGATAAGGAGCTCATGCAGGCACACCTGTACCCAAGGCAGCCCCAGGAACTCTGGAGTGCCTGCCTCGCTGAGACCCCGGAAGCTCGGGCAAGAATCACACCAGCAGTGACCAGTGCTGGCTAAAGATGGAGAATGGGCAGCCTGTCTACCCTATTGGACCACACAGGACCTCTCTCTGCCGGTGAAGATAGGAGGGAAGGGAGGGGAGGAGGGAGTCCTGGAATCCTAGCAATGTCTGGTATTTCTATCCAACACAGTGAGCTTAGAATTTAGAAGTGGACTGAATTTAAATCCAAGAAAATAAACAACTGATGTACATAGCAGTGATATTTCTCATCTACTCTAATCTCGGGGGTGAAACTCATACCTACAACATAAGTAGACCCTAGATTACGCATGTACAAATAATTTAGTCTTAAAGGGTGAAGATTAAAAAAAAAAAAGTAGTACGTATCTAAAACTAAAAAAAAACAAAAACAAAAACAAAAAAAGAAACTTGAACGTGAACTTAATCTACTATCTGCATTTATTTTTTAAGTGACATGGAAGGTACAGAACCCCAGTCATGGAGTCAGGTTATCAATAAGGCCTAGTTCATCTTTTAGGCCAAATCATTTTTTAGGACTTCATGTAAAGAGCTCATAGATGTTCAGAGACTGACTGAAACCCATCTGACCCGATTTCAAGTTCTATCTAAACCTTACAAGCCATGCAACTTGGAGCAAATCACTTGGGCCTCTCTAGGTCCCAAATTACTCATTGGTGAAATGGGACTAAAATGCTAACCTTTCAGGGTTGTTGTGAGAACAAATGAGATAATGTATATAACGTATCCAGTGTAGTCTGGCACAGAGCAAACACTCAATAAAGGTAACTCTTTTAAACAAAATATGTGAAACAGCTGGGCCAGAGGCCGGAGAGAGCCCTGGCCGGAGAGAGCCCTGGGGCTTGGAACTGGAGAGAATGTAGACCTTCTAAAGGATTAACATTATGTTTTTATTTAAACTGCTAAACACTAAACACTAAAAACACTGCTAAACAAATATTTCTTGATTCTAGGTTTAGCTCCTGGGTTATAAGTTTATAATCCCTAGTGTCAGTACTAGTACACCGCGTGGCATTGATTCAATGAATGGATGGATAGATGGGTGGCTGGGTGGGTGGCTGAGTGGATGAAAAGAGGAAGGAAGGGAAGGGGGAGAAGAGAGAAGAAGAGATAGATGTTCTCAGAAGGACAGATGGATAAAGGGATGGATGCATGCATGCAGGGAGGGATAAAAGATGCATACGTGCCATGTAGGTCCAATTTTGTTATTAAAAGTTATGAAATACAGTAATTTTTTGATCCAGCGACCTGGCTTGCTGCTGAACCCTGATCTTTTGCCAGCAACCTAGTCTGTACACATGGTCACCTCCTCTAACGACTTAGGCAACTATGCTTCACTGTAACTTCAACGAAATAGACCTACATACACCTGAAGTTATTACTGAAGCAAGAGACTACAGGGCTCTAAAACTCCAAGCAGCAAAAAATAAATAACTTCTATTTTCTTTCCAGTTCCAATACAGCCTCCAGAATATACCTTCCAGATTATTATACTGTGGGCAGTTAGGATGCTCTGATCATATAATTCATCTGTATGTCTGCAGAATAATGTAGTTTTTGGAAAAAAAAAAACTTCCTTTTCTCCCAGGTATTATATATGAGATTGTAGGGATTTGTGGTAGGATGGATTTCCTGTAGTTCCTAACAAGCTTTTAAAAAACTGAAATAGTTGGAAACATTTTTTTAAATTTAGAAATTTCACATATAAACATCCAAATGAGGTGAATAACTGGAAAAGAAAACTCAAGATCTGGCAATCCTGGACATCAGGGCCACTACATTAGATTGTGCAGGTTTGCACAACCAACCACAGGAGGCAGAGGCACAACTACCCTACAACGTAAATGGAGCCGCAAAGGATGTGCAGTGTACAACAGGTACAACCTGCCAGGCAGATATTCCTCTGAGGCAATTAAAGGCTAAGTCAAAACATTCACTTTTAGATTGAGCCTGTGCTCCCCAGTGCCTCCCAGACCCCACAGTTCCTAATTTATTTCTTGTTCCATTTGTTTATGTTTCCTGCCTGGCCCCTGAGGCATTTTAGTTTACATTCTCTGCATTACATTTCTTTCCCTTCTGGCTGTCTGACAAAGTGGTTAGGCAGAAGTAAAGATGGGCTCTCCGTTTTAACCTTTTAATGTCATAGAGCCAATTTTTTTGTACTCAAGCACGTATGACAAATAATGACAATAGTTTAAAAGAATGATGAAGGTATTAACCTACTTCTGATTATGTGACTAATAAAGGTTAAGCCCCTTAAAACTGGGTTACAAATAAGTTTAATTTTATATTACTATTGCAATAATTTCATATATTTGTTAAAATATCAAGAACAGAATACAGAATATCTCTGATGCAAAATTCATCAAAAAATGCAAATATGTCTTCATATTTTCAGCACATTTCAATATAGTGTGACACATTTTATTTAAATTAACACTGCTTAGCTTCTCAACAGAGAGATAAGTATGATTTTGAATTATGAATGTATTTATTGTTCTACCCCTGACTTGATTCTTACCTAGCATCTTTTGCTCTGTCTTATCCACAGACTAAAACCTTTCTAGGGAGAGCCTACTGTCATAAATATCATTGTATAATGCAGTTAATGGTTAAGCTTATTTAGAAAAGTTCTTAGTCATTAGAATGTTCTTGGAGAAACTAACGTAAAACTCAATAAGATAGAAATGTTAGATTTCCTTAAATAATACATGGAATAAGTTAGATTTTTTTTTATTGTTAGATTTTAAAGACATTCACTTTGAATGGCAATGTTTCATTCCTTGAAAATAAACTGATAAAGATAATCTTTAATTTCTTCAAAGAGATTATGGTAGTTACCTACCAACTCTTTAAACTTTGTTTAGTGATCCGATTATAGAAAAACTGACAGATTATTTATTGAAGATGGCATAAATCTAGGGGCATGGCAATTTATATAAAAGCGAAAAGATTAAATTCTGGGAATCTCCAAACACCTATGTATGTTGAGAAAAAAGTTTTAATCTTATTAAGAGAAATATACAAAATATAAGAGAGATTTTCTCCTCTGAATGCAATAAATACTTTGCAGATCAAAATGATTTAATTTGTATTCTAAAATGGACAATCTGCATTTTGATAGATCCTATTTCGTGAGTACAAATATTTTATCTATGGTGCCTAAGGCACATGTTAGTCTAATTCACAGAACACTCCTGATACTCCAATTCATTGAATGTTGCTACAGATTCTACATATGGATGGCCAGCTTTCAGAGATGCACTATATAAAAAGTTGTGGTTCGTAGTAAAAACTAATGTGAATATAATTTATTCTTTTGCTCATGATTAAAAAAAATAAATGATCACATTCCCTCATGGCATTATGAACCTAATGCATTTAAATACTGTCAATATAGGGTAATATACTAATGATACTGGATCTCTGACCTACATACCTCGCCATTAATTTATTAAATTAATTAGTAAGATAAAATCATCATGGTAATTATTTTAGAAAGGTTAAGAGGGAAAGAGGAAAATGGGATTAGAGTCTCTGGCTAGTTGAATTCCAGATGACGAGAAGTTTAATGTGTACTTTCTGAGATAATGTGTTTTTTTTCCAGATTATAGTAAGTTTAATAGGTATTTCTTCCTCTGCATGAAGAGCAAAAATAATAAATTTTCGAGTAATTAAATGACTGATTAATGTTTCTAAATTTTATACCCTTGTGGAGAGCTCTAGAGTATGTTTATGTGACTAAGTTGAAATCAACTGAAATCACAAATGGGTAACTCAATAGTAGATGTAAACTTCCCTGGGCACTTAGGACTATTTCAGTATTAGCTCAGGAGCAAATAATGATTTTAGGCAATCTACTGATTGGTACCAATAAGAGTACTCTTTATGTGCTCTGGAACACAGAGCCAGTTTTGTTTATTCTCCACCTCAAAAACAAAAAGGCTGAATAATAAAAATCAAAACTGGAAGTGTCATTTCATCAAATTCAAATTTACTCTATGCAATCATGAAGGCAAAGGGGTCTTACAGCAGGAAAGTATCATAAAATAGCTTGACAGACATACAACAGTGTTGAGGAAAGAGGAAAAAAAAAAGAGAACTGTATTTCAATTCCAAATTACACAAACAAAAATAAATCTAGAGAACATCACACTGATCTTTCACCCACTTCTCATTAAGCTAAAATTCTCAGTTTTTAAGGAAAATCACATGAGATACCTCAGGTCAGTTTCCACTGTGGACCACCTTACCTTTCACCTTATCTATGGCTAACAGCAAATTATTAGGGGCGTGGCTTATCTGCTCTACCAGCACAACTCCCTGCAGCTCATCAGATTCGTTCATGAACAAGCTCAGACCCCTTACCTGGTGGGAGAAATGCTGTATGTTGTTGCAACTGCATGTTGGCTAGAGCCTGTTGGTACTGGAAAATACCAGTGTTAAAGACTGCGGTGGCACCGTTGGTTTTTTCAAGAGCAGGCCTCTTTGGTAATGGGGGAAGTACAGCTTGAGGAATTCCCTGTTTAGTGAATGAGTATAAAAAACAAATACCAGTAAAAAGAGAAAAAGAAAAAAGAAAAATCAGTTGAAGGCTAAAATTGTTAGGAAGCATGAGCAAGCAAGCAGCAGAGCACTGAACTACCCAGGGTGGGGGAAAAATCCAATCAACAAAAATGAAAGGAAAAAAAAAAAAAGGCAAGATAAAAGCTTTAAAAGAAGCATTATTTTTGTCCAAAAAAACCACAAAAAACAAAAAACAAACAAAAAAACCCGAACCAAACCAAACAAAAAAAGAAAAACCCCACTAGGACAAGATCACATGTTATAATGTGTTAAAGTGTTTTAGGTCCCATAATGCTTCAGGCTTTCTGTGAGAAGCCACTGATTTGGGGAAAGAAGAAAAGCTGCACTGCGAGCTCCATGAGGATTGACGAGTATAAGCAATGTTAATAGTTAATTGTACAGAGTGACCGAAACCGGTAAAATAAAAACTAATCCCACTCTGCTCCTCCCCCACCAGACCTATCTAGACATGCAAATGTCCCAGAGCATGCAAGTTTTTTTTTTTCTTAAACACTGAACTATAAATATTAAAAAATAAATAATTCTATCACTAAAGCCATGCTAACCAAACAGGTACATAAATATACAGTCAAAAATACATTTTTAATGTCCTTAAAGTATTTCACTAGAACATTCTACAATGTAGTTAAACTGAATGTGGGCTGCTGGGCTTTTGGAATCTTTCATGGTATGATATCCGTCCAGGTACTTATAGTATAGTCTTTCCACTAATTTTGTCAGGAAACCACACTCAGTTTTTCATTGTACTTTACAATTTTATAACAGAAAAAGGAATATATATTTTTAAATTGATAAAAAAAAAAAAAACTTGTATCTACAATAAAGCTACATGCCAAGCTAAAAGGTGAAAGGTCATAGTACCAGGTCAAAGGTTGCCTCGAGGGGTCGCTTCAGTGATTTGACAGCCGACTGAGTCTTAATTAGCAGGCA
This sequence comes from Lontra canadensis, assembly GCF_010015895.1. NCBI lineage: Eukaryota > Metazoa > Chordata > Mammalia > Carnivora > Mustelidae > Lontra > Lontra canadensis. Next base: position 31,151,749 of record NW_022631000.1, on the reverse strand, counting down.
GCGAGCACATGATGGCAATGGGCCAGTGGGGTTCAAGCGCATTAACATAAACAGCAAGCAGAGGTGCATCATGGGGGCAGCAGTGCATTTTTGGGTAGGTGAGAAAAAACAAATAAAAAAACAAATCATCGGAATGCCATATACAACGAATAACAAGACTAAGCATGCACAATAAAGGCACTACTGAGTTGTTATTGGGAGGATAACTCCTCTTTGTAGTTAATTACAAACAAGATACTCTAACAGAAAAAAAAAAAAGAGTGAAAGGAAGAGAGGAGGAGAGAGTCTGCCTTCTGTATTTTTGCTCAAGTATCCGTAAACACAGAAAAGACCTCTCTCATGATTATTTTACTGTGCTGTGAATACCACACAGTATGTTTTATGAATATTTTCATGATTAAGTCATATATTTATGTAAAAAAAAAGGACAACATTAAAACAGCTAAGCAAAGAACAAAGAATGGACTCATTAAAATCAGCTATTAGATCACATTAAAATTTACCTTAAGAATATAGGTATCTGCTCTAAAAGAGCCAATCTCTAAGTCCTTGAGTGCTGCTGTCTTTCTTTCTGTATGATGGCATAGTCAAGCTTTTCTAGTTTGACAATTAAGTCTATGCCACAATATTATGTAAGACAATCTAGAGAGCACACTGTTGAAAGTCTGGTGGCTAATCCTCAGAACAACTTCGCTTAAGCAATCCTCCTAAATAGTTCCAGATTATGTTACTGTTAAAAGCAAGATATGTGTAGAGAAGAGTCTTGATGTGCAAAAGAACACACCGAAGGGAACAATGGCTGATTAGATGGCACACAGAAAAATAAGAGGACCGGAAATGGCAATATCGTTAAGTTGAAAGGAGACAGGTGTTCTTTACAAAGCGGAAATTTCAGAAACCCTATATCCAGAATAAGACAGAGTATTAAGAGTTAGGCCAAGGGTAGGAGCAACTGGAACCATTTGAGGAGTTACCCTCACATCTGTGAATGGTAACCTCATTATGTATTGTCTGGGATACCTGAACAAACATATCTTCAGCAAGAAAAAAAAAAATTTTAAGGTTAATAAATGAATAGCTTGTAGTCAGATATAGTGATTCACTTTGCTTGACTGACTGCTAACAGAGACAGAGCTGAGGTCGCTACTCACCATGGCAGCTGCGGTGGCTGCAGCCTGAGCCGCTGCAGCCTGGTTGACCTGGTATTGGGCAGCCTTGATCTTGGCTTGCAGATGTGCGGGAGGATGAAAGTATTTGCACTTTTCCCGGGAGCATCTCCCTTTGATGTAATCCATACACACGGTGACTGTGTTGTCATTGGTGTCAATCATTGTGCTGTCAGCAGGATGAGCAAACCGACAATCGTTTTCTCCTCTGTTGCAATTGCCTCGCTGGTACTCTCGACATACCTATGAGGTCATTAAGCGCAGGGGGCTCAGTCAATATGGGCAAAGAGAATCCTTCTGAAGATTTTTAACTTAAAGTGTGCAAGACTGGTGGTAGAAGCCCACACTTGTGAAGAGGGAAAAGATCATTTGCAAAAAAAAAAAAAAAAAAAAAAAGCACCAAATAACCTTGAGGAGTTCTTCATTGAGTACACAAGTTATAACCCCATTTTAGTAGGACTTCCATGAGAAAGAAAATGCATTTTTCGTTCTAATTATGATATAACATCTAATTTAAAGTAGTCTTAATTTAAATTAGGGAAAAAACAGTAACTTTACACTGAAGAGACCTGGCAGGCCCCACTTTAAACCAAGTGATCAAAATTAATAGCACCAGGAAGAAGACATAATGGCATCATGTACCCATTGATAGGACACACCGAGAAGAAGGCTACCACATCACTTCCGTTGTATTATTGCCGAGACTGCATAACCCGAATTTCATCATAAGGAAACATCAGACAAGCTGAAGCGGGGGAATGTTTTACAAAAAAACTAATCAGTACTCTCCCAAAGTGTCAAGGCCATGAAAGGCAAAGGATGATGAGGCACTGCCACAGAGCGAACGATCCCGGGGTGGGAGAAAGGATCCTGGGAGAGCAACTGGTGAAATCTGACTGAGGTCTGTATGTGGCTAATTGCAGAATATCACCGAACTTGCTTTGTAAGTAATGACACGTGCGAGTGGTTTACTATTTAGGTAAACTGGGTGGGTGGATAGGCGGGAACTATTTTTACAACTTCCGTGCTAATCTGCAATTATTTACAGGTAAAAGTATAAAAAGTAAAATCTGACAGCTTTTTAGTAAAATGTTTCCACGAGTTGTGTTCCTGATCGTTAGAGATTCACTTGGTAGTTACACGAAGCAGATGGGAAAAAGATTAGTTTTTGTTACTATCTGCTTTATATCTGTTAATTCTGGGTGGCGTCCCTGGGGAAAGGGTGAAAATGGACCATTTCTCATGTGTCTGCTCAATTTTGACTCTTACTATTGAAGTTTGTCATGATGGCTGCTCAAAGCCGGAGGTTAACAGCACCTTCTTCACTTGGGGTAGTTTGACCTTTTCACCACAAGAGGGCCATCCAAAACACAGAATGTCTTTAATATTTCCAGGCTCCTACTTTGTGCTTCAAGGGAAGTTTTTGTTTTTCACATATCTTTTCACAAACTGAGAAAATATGCAGACCCCAAGCACTTTATTTTGGAGTACAACAAGAAAGAGAAACGGGAACCCTGTTATGATTTTAAAAGCACAGGTCTTCTTGGCATTTGTGAACATGAAATGATCACACTCAATTCTAGGTACTTTCACCCATTATATCCACACCCCATTATTGAGCAAAGTGTTTCCTTTTAAGAAGAATGCTATAATTTATATCATGCTACATCTGAAAATGAGCACTGTAAATGACCCCTTTGAACTACTTTTAAACCTCGAGCTAGCTGAAGCCTTGTGTTCCATATACACAGCAACGAACCGACTTTATTCATCACCTCATTCACTTTATTTAATTTACAAAAAGTTACTGAACAAATACTACAGGCCAGATACTCTGAGAGATAGTAAGAATCCAAAGATGACTTAGGAACTTAGAGAAGACCCTCTTGCTTTTTATTTATTTATTTATTTTTTTCATTGCATCTGTCTTCTCGAACAGAAGAAAACAAGGCTAACCGGGGTTTTATAATTTGAAAAGTGGAAGTGATCAAAGCTGTTCCCCTGAACTAGCATCCTCCATTCTGGCTGAGCACTGGAAATAGCTGCGGAGCTTTCTACACCACAAATTCTCAGTCCCTAACCAACACTTAACTGGATTAGGCTTAATGAAACAACCAGGAGGAAAGAGACACACTTAGCTGAGAACAAAAACTTCTCATGTATGTATATGAAATTTAGGCTGAATTTATACTATCGTATGAACAAAACGCTACCTTTGTGTTGAGTCAGTGCAGTGTCCTGCAATAGGAAACTATATGAATGCATACTTCCGGGGTTAGTTCTCTAGTAATTCTTGTTTTCTTGAACATGCTCACGAAGGAATTGGCAACAGACGAGCTGACACCCTGTCTGTGAATTTACCTTACTCTTTGCCTCACTGACAAGAAAGATCTGAGAGCAGCCTATTTGTGGGCTCTTTAAGAACTATTAAAATCTAAGATTTGTTATTTTCTAAAAAACAACTATGACAGTGCCTGATGTCAGACATTTGAGCATCACTCTCCTAAAATACAACTTGAGTGCTGGGCTTTTGACTTTTGGTTTATCTGTCTCAACATTCTTTTCACTTTCAGTGATATAAACTGAGATTCAGAATGCATACAAATGGTCATTCTAATACACATTTCTCATTCCTCTCCTTCTGCTTCATGCATGTGAGCTGGTGGTTCCTGTAGGTTAAGGGCCGGTTTATTGTAATTTTCTACTGTTTCCTCTTTTGCAAGATGCAATTCAGGAGAATTCAAAATGTATTTAAGGGGACCAGTAACTAGGAATCCACTTAGAATTTGTCCTAAAACCAGCCTTTTTGAAGGTTTAAAGGATTTAGTCAACTAGTTTGGCATGAGATGCCTTTTTTTTTACAGTCTTATTTTTTCCTAGCTTCAAGTTCTCCCAACATGAGAAATGGAACAGAATAAATATACTGAAATAGCAGTTTTCCCATTATTTCTACTTTTGGAAAAAAAAAAAAAAAAAGGAAAATCTCCTCTGAAAACTTGTACTCCTGAGAGCTATCTGCCAGAGGGGCCAGAGAAGTGTGCCACACACCAGAACACATCGGTGTCACTGGTACCTATCTGACCAGAGCAATTCCCCAAGGTTTTTAAGACATATTTTTGTCTAACGATCACCACCAATAATACAGGATCTATCTCTTGACTGTTGGATTTGGGTTTGGCCTGGTTTCTTTGATGAACTCAAGAATTAGACTATGCTGATCCTCAAAGGAAGTCTCTTTGATGTAGTATTATACTAGAAATGACAGAAGTTGCTGACAAAACATCAACAAATCTGATCTCGTAATTCAAATCAGGGTAAGAAATTATATGACTGACCACACAGAGAATTTAAAACAGAGCAGGTTTAAAATCCTAACAACACGGTGGTTCTTTTTTCTCTTCTCATCCAGTCTTCTGCAGGCACACATTTTTCAAATAGTTGTAATGATGGCATAGCTACTACGAGGTGGCCTGGTTTTGTTTGACAGTGCACGTAAGCTACATAATGTCTGCAGTGATCATTTGTGATGGCAGCATCAGATTCCATCAAACCGAGGTGCATTATAGGTAATGCTTCCAGAAATCATCTAGATTATTTCTAGATATTCTCATGTTGCAAATAATATTGCAAAGACTACATTCACGACTATCGACATTTAAAAAACCATTTTCTAAGGTTAAATCTGTGAAAATGGCATTAGCGGGTCAACAAATATAAGTACTTTTTATAGTCTGGTAAGTGCTTTTCAAACAGATTAAAATAATTCCATCTATTTAGCGAAACACATAATGTGTTTCAATCAAGAAAATGTTTGTTGAGTCTTTTACTCTATAAACATTAAGGCAGGATTTGTTTTGTAAATCAGGTAAGTTTAATAAATTTTCATACAAAATTGGTAAGTCTGCTTTTATATTAAAACCCATCATTTCAATAAAGATATTCATTGAAGACATTTAAATACTAAATTCCATTTTTAGAACCATCTAAGCAATAAAGTTTATAAATTTAAAAAAATCAAAGAAAAAAGTACTTAGAAAAACTTCCCAAAGAAATGGGAATTATTCTATGTAACCCTTTTTTTTCTTTTGTTAATTAAGTGACAGTGGTATGTATAGTGGAAAGAAAATAGAGTTTAGAATCAGAAATCGTGGGTTCTGGGGCACTTGGGTGGCTCAGCTGATTAAGAGTCTGCCTTAGGCTCAGGTCATGATCCCAGGGCCCGCATGGGGCTCCCTGCTCAGCGGGAAGCCTGCTCCACCCTCTCCCGCTTTCTCTGCTTGTTTTCCCTCTCTCACTGTCTCTCTCTCTGTCAAATAAATAAATAAAATATTTAAAAAAAATTGTGAAGCGGTGCCTGGGTGGCTCAGTGGGTTAAGCCTCTGCCTTCAGCTCAGGTCATGATCTCACGGTCCTGGGATCGAGCCCCGCATCAGGCTCTCTGCTCAGTGGGGCACCTGCTTCTCCCACCCCTTCTCTGCCTGCCTCTCTGCCTACTTGTGATCTCTTTCTGTCAAAAAAATAAATAAAATCTAAAACAAAAAACTGTGAGTTCTATCTAGTTCCTATACTTACCAGCTATGGAATTATGAATACTGAATAAGATAATGGATAGATAGTTGAAAACACACAATACAAATTTGGGGTTAAAATAAACAGTTCTGTTATTTGATCTCTAGGATTCTGTTTTTGTTTTTTTTTTTTTTTTTTTTTTTAATGAGTGTGACAAGCATATTTCAAAATGTTCAGAATATTAATAGGTCTTATAAGTAGTATTAAATTCAGCAATGTTCTGCAAGTTAAGGCACTGGGATTCTCAGGACATTATTGGCAATATTTGAACTTCTCCAAAACTGGACAGTTATTTGCATGTTGGTTAAGGAGAGAGCACTTTGAAGTAATATGTTTAATGCTCACCATGTTTAACTCAGTCATTTTTGGAGGATAACTTCCAAAACCAGGAACAGAGAGCTTATCATAACAGGAACAGGGACTATTTTAATATTTTGGGAAGTCATTTTAAAGTTTCATGACAAATATTATGGAGCTTATTATAAGTTCACGTATATATATATATCAATATTTAAGAAATATATATATATATCCCTTAAAAATATATATATATCTGTTGTTCAGTAATAAGCACCATAGACTTTATTTCCCATTAAGCTTGAGCTATATGAGACTTTAAAAAAGGAATACTGGATAATAAATAATTTTATCAAGGTGTCCACAGCATTAGTGGCCATGAGTGTACAAGCTAATGCTAAGAATTATCTGTATTTTCAATTCAAAAAGGATTATAATCTCCACAGTTTAAAATTCTGGTGATTATGGGTAATGATCTTAGCTGACTGTATAGTTAAATTCCCAAGACAGCTATCTGACGATATCTGTTATCTAATAATTTTGTCCACCTAAACTTCAGACATCCATGTCAGCTACCTCAGAGGATTTCTGTTAAGATCAAATGGGAATTGTCTTTGAAATCTAAAAGGCAGAACCTCTCACTACCATTAGTCCAGAGAACACAAGCATATTTTCATAGATAATATAGCTAAGAGTTTGCCACTTTACCTCATGTAATTAAAAATATGAATCAATAAATCTGAATATATAGGAATGGTCAACTGAAAACAACAACAACAACAAGAAACCTTCCATTAAATCGACTTCCAGGTCTTCAGTTAGTCATTCCTATGAATGAATGTATAAACCAACAGGCTCATCAATATGCCAAAATGCTGAAACCTATAGTTACTTTTATTACTTTTTCTAGATAAATGAAGATAGGGAAGTTAGGGAAATAAATAGATAAATGAAGATAGAGAAATAGCTTTAAGTTGAAGGAAGAAATGAGTGGAAGAACAGCAAAAATGAGTAGCTAAGCTTAGTAATTACTGTATTTCAAACAACTTACAACTTTACAACTCTTTCCTCCCAAAACAAAACTCCAACTAACCACAGAGAATCATAACTGATGGACTAGATGTTTCAAGGGGGATATGACGACATTGTAAGGAGCTATTCTAAAGCCTTATGACAGATAAAAAATAAACTACAGAGACCTGTGGGCTTGAAACTTGTCATATTTTAGTAATGTTCTAAAGAAATTAAAGTAGACAAGCAGTAGCTAAACACCCTCCACAAAAATATAAAATTAAAATAATCCTATCAATAAGCTTCTCTCATTAAAAGCATCTGCTTTTCTAATCTTATTTTGAATCAAATGACTTTTCTATGTAATAGATCATGACAAATCTGTTAAACTCCTATAAATATCTCAAGCTAGACATGCCTTCTACTATTACTCGAATCCTCATTTAGCTTTTAATGCTCTTTTTTGTATGTAGTCAATCAGGACCATACTGTTTTATGCCTGCATGCAAAAAGTCACCAGACTTTTCTGTGTCCATAAGGAAAAGAAGCGATCAGCATCCAATGGCCTAAATTAGGTACTTGTGTCATGATTATGTCAGTAGAATAAGACTTCCAGCACAAGAACAATCTATTTTAAAAACAAACCAACTCCAACTGGAAAACATCAGAAGCCAAGTGGTATGCCCACCTTTTCTGGAATATATCCTATGTTTTTCTCATATAGACAGTTGCTATAAAAATGATGCACTTAACCAAATAGCAATCTAGTATCCTCATAAGCATCTGAAATATATGATCACTGGTTAATTTTTTTGTTTAGTTAATGCTATTAAGCAGTATAAAGGACCTTAATAATTATCAATTTACTTGAAATATTTCGTTATGTGCACTCTGTTCTTAGCAACTGAATAAAATGTCAAATGTTCAGTGTATTGGAGGAGGCAGGTTTTTAATTCTGAGTCACAAATAACTGGACATAAGGTAAATGATGAAAAGTTAGCACTTAAATAGCAGGTGCTGGCATCCTGTGGGCTAAGTATTTTATAGATTATTGACATTTAGAATCACTGGGCAGATCTGTAAAAAGACTCCCAAGCCCCACTGCAAACCTACTGCATCGGTCTATGTAGACTATCAGTCTGCATTTTTAGCAACCGTCCCAAGTGATTCTAATCACACTGAAACTTGAAAACCACTGCTCTAGGACCAGGGGCATGAACGAGATGCCATATTTTATAGCTGGAATGCTCAAAATGTAAACATGGTCCCAAGGAGAATGTTAACAAATGTTAAAAATCTGTCATGCTTTATCTTCTCTGTTTGATTACACTAAACTCTGAATAAAGTCATGTCTTTTTGTGATTAATTAATTAACTGGCTGACTGGCTCATTTATGCATTCATTTAGCAAGTTATTGGGTATCATTTATGAGCTTGGCACTATCCTGGTGTGGACCTTTTCTTGTTATGGGTAAGACAGCAGTTAAAAGGTTTCAAAGATAGGCCTCACAATATTTTTTACTTGAAAGATGCTCCCTCGTTCTCCCTTGGATACTGTTGCTATTCATAATAAAGTACAGATATGACTGAAAACCTTAGTCCTTTCCAGTACCTATAGATTTTAACAATTCCCGAAATTAATGACTGAAAATAAGTTGTTGCTTAGAAATTACAAAAAGGTATCCCAAAGTCACAGAATGGAATTTTAAAAGCTTCACATTTCAGTAATCAATATTGAAGAGATTTGCTCTTCTTTACAGAATACCATAAATACTGAATTTTACAGTACAGAAAGTAGCAGCTACAGACTCCTAACTAAAAGGTATCTAATAAAGGATGGATAATAGGCATACTGATACAAAGTTCATGTGTGTGTTTTACATCTATATATTTAATAAAATTTTTAATATGTATATATATACTTAAATAGGCTTATTTAAATATTATATTTAAATAAAATTTTCAATAGCTTAAAGTAGCATGAAAAGCACAAAGACAACCTAAATGTCCCTTAGAATGTTCTAACTGGAGGCGGTCTTACAGATTATCTCTTTCAGTCCTCTAATTTTATATGTGTGGAATATGAAGCTCAGAAAAGATGAGAAATTCAACCCAAGGCTACTCACCTAATTAGAAAAATCGCTAATCTTGGGTTCCCATTGTTAGATTTAACATTTTTTGTAGCCTCATATCAGGTGCTGTAAATATGTCAGTTCTTTCAAACAGAAGAACTAGAACGCTGATACTCTATGGCATTTTTAATGTCCTTATGGTCTAACAATGTGCAGCAAGAAGAGAGAAAGAAGTGGCAAGAAGAGTTGGCCGATATTTAAACTAACTGAAGCTTCTTTCACCTTAAAAGGAACTCAAAATTCAAACACATACTTCAGAGTTCCATGAGGAAAAACTATAGATTTAAGCCCAAATAATAAACTTGTGGCCAATCGGCAAATAAGTGTGTGCGCTCACTGCGAAGTCATTTAGATCCTAGTACGCTAGGATCCTAGTGCAATTAGCAAGAGAGGAAATAAGCTGAAGAGAGGAAGGGTCTGGAATCTCAGTACTGAGCAGAAAGCCATGCCCCTGAACTTCACACTGTAATATGCTAGCAGACTGTAACCTTGACATTGGAGCAGATCCTCTTTGCCAGAATAAGATAGGAAGCTGCCCTCCCACCATCAAACATTTAGATCAGAGGAATTCAGGTTGAGAGGAAATGACAGTCCTAGAGCAGCAGTCACTTGTGGGTAAAGCAGAAGATGACAAAATATACACAGCAGCTCCTCACCAAAAAAAAAAAAAAAAAAGGAAAGAAAAGAAAAAGTAAAAAGATAAAAGACAGAAACCCCAAACCAATGATAAAGTCGTTACTTTAATTAAACACTCTACAAAGTACAACCGATTATGGACTACCTAAAACTGTGGGAGGATTAGTTTATAAGAGTTCTGATCACATAGCTCAGCCTTGAAAGAGATTTCTAAGCTTCCTAAATATCATCTCCTCCTAATAACTAATTCATTAAAGATCATCCCATGTTGCCTACTGGGTTCCCTTCAATCCACAATTACGCATTAGGAACCCAGGGTACGCTTTGGAAAGATTGGGGCAGGGGGAAGGTGAGTCACATGTTAAGCATCCAGTAATTTTTAAATATTTACAATTTCCTAAAGTTCCTCTTATTTATCTGCAAACAGCATCAATTTACTAGTGAAACAAGTGCAACTGCACAGTGACCAACCACCCACAAAGCAAAGTGTATCTCTAGCACACCCTGGTCTCTGGTTCACAGGGGGTATGCAACCAAGGTCTCAGAGTCCCTTCTCAGTTCTCCATATGGTCCTCTCGTCATTAGTAGCTTTCTTCAAAATATTCACAAAAGGTAAGAACTAAGTCTGAACAAGCAAACAAAGAACTCAAAAGAATATAAGGGAGCCAGAATCGCTTGCTTCCTCTCTGTCCTATCAGCTGTATGGGACTGAGTTATACAATGTTTAAGAATGGAGTTCTATGTTCATACCCAACCGGAACATCCTTTCTACAACCTCAAATAAGTTGTGCCCCAACTTTCCCCCTAAATTTATTGCCCTGTAAGATGGAGCTAATGATAGTATCTTCCTCAGAATACTGTTTTGAAGATGAGCTATGCAATGCATGTGATGGGTTGATGCTGTGTTTGGTAGATAGTAAATACCCAAGAAATACCCACTATTGTTATTACTACCATCAAAAAAGGTGGTGGCAGTTAGAACTACGCCGAAATCAGAGATCCTTTCTGCAGTGCATGCAGTGAAATCCTATCAACAAGAAATTGGTGCTTATTAAATGAATTCCTGCTCAACCGATGAATTATGAGTGTCAATTATGTTCACACAACAGTCTCTTTCTCAGGAATTAACAACACTCAAAACTTCTCAGTCCTAAGTATTGCCTCATCCTAACCAGGGAAAAGAAGAAAAGAGTCATTTTGTTCCTTAGTTGGACAAGAATGGCAGGCTTCAGAGTCTCACTGTACAGTAATGTTGCCATTGTTTTTTTTTCCCCTCCTCTGGAGTTTACCAAATCCCTTCATTTACAGCCATGCCGAAATTCTGAACAACCACTTCAATGTAAGAATTCCCTCTTTCATTTCTCTCTCGTGCTGCAATACCAAAGCACATACAACTGATCATCCTTGACTCTGAGACTCTGAGCACGATGCAACTTCCAATTTAAAAACTTGGAACAGAACACACTTTGCAAGCAAAGAGGCTTTGCTATTCCAACCAAAATACTGTGGGGCCTGCGAGAAACTCGCAATAATAAATTTTAAATTGCTTGATACATAGTCACCGAGCAAACTGTTGTGACAACAAGTATCAGGGGAGGAACAGAATTTGTTATTAATAGTAGCAACAATGGACATTTAGGGAGCTGTGTGCCAGACATCGGCCTCTTTAAGGGAAGTGCCATTATGACGTCCATTTTAAGGATGAGGAGCCTGAGACATAACGAGGTGAATGGCAGTCTGACCCCGGTCCAAGTTTCTATCCACCCTTATACAAAGGGACACTGTGGTCTTTACACACATTCCATTTGTCAAACATAGCATACCTCAATTCTCCCAAATTGCTTAGACACTAAACCAAAATGTCTTCTTCGATTTTTTTTTTTTTTTTAACCTTCATGGCCATGGAAGAAGCCAATGAACAGCACCCTTTGAAAATCAGGATGGAGCCCATGAAGAAACCAACTAATCACTCCTACCTCAAGTCTGTCTGTCCGCATTAATTTCTGCGCGGCAGCTGCTGCAGCCGCAGGTACAGGGACCCCAGGATTCCCTGTCACCAACATTGGTGCGGTCGGCAAGATCTCTGCTGGAACCAGGCTTGGGGACACAGGTCCCAGGTAGGGATTAAAGGCTGCTGATGCATTGGTGGCTAAGCTTGGTGCAACTGAAAACATTGGCTGGAAAAGAAAATAAAAAGCAAAATTTAATCTACAGGTCCTGGCTCGAATTCGCTATCCCGCATTATACATCCTTCATCCACCCCTCCATGATCCATTCCTCCTTCCCTCCCACCCCCCCATTTAATTCTGCATTTATGTACTCCCATTTGGGATAAGAATCTTTTTAAAATAAGCATTCATCAAGTCCATGATTTTCTAAAATATAATCGGTGAATTACCCATTAAATTTCTGCTGGGATTCTGAAACTTGTTGTCTGTAATACTTGTAATTTCTCTTTGAATAACAGACCAGTTATTCGATACAGTAACTTCCTGTGGTCACCTCATCTCCATTTTTGCCCGGATTTAATCCCAGAAACTTGTCTAAGAAATACATTTTATAATTGCTATGTCAGATGAACTTGAAAGACCTGTTTACAACTGTTAATGGGTTGCAAGTGTCCTATTAGCTGGAATAAATAAAGCAGGACTCCCAGGGGATAACAGAGTTTCACAGTCAATATAAACTGTGAATAAATCTCATGGGATATGGGAAAGATGATGATGACACGATTTCTTTTGAACACGTAAGGCACAGCGTTTGGCCTATTTACTTGTTGCATGTTTTTCTGGAGAAACTATAAATATTCCACCAGCTTATCACATCCTTGGGAAATATTTAACAAAGAATTTACCTTACTAGGGAGAAACCATTCTACATGTGAAGTCTGAAACAGAAAACTAAACAAAGGCTACAAGATTTTTCAAGGAAATACACAAGGTAGCACTGACTAAAATGTCACAAGACAGGGTTTCTGCCACAAATGCTTTCATGGATACAGGAGGGTAGTTTCTACTTGTGATACGAAGATGTGCATATCAGGAAATACATCTGTTCTTGAGTAGAATTAAGTAATTTACCTGCAAGCTACTTTAGCGATTTGCTTTTCCAGTTTTTAAAGCGTAATGTTGCATAACAATTTTCCACCTGATAGGTGGTCTATTTTTAACTTTCTAATTCAATGGGGTTTCAATTCTTGAAGTTTAATATTTTGTGTAATAATGTTTTTCTCCAAACCCCAAAAATTCATGGACAAAAATGGATCCTGTTCTTTAAAGGACTTCTGAACAATTAATTTTCTTTACCCTGTGGTAAGGAACAGAATCATAGAAACTTCTTTAGAATGAAGGGAACACTAGAATGTAGCTAATTCTTCCCTCTTAGAGAAGTAAGAAGTTGGAAGAACCCTGAGTTTACACAGTATTCAAGAGAGATTTGGAATAAAATTCTATGCAATTGAAATGTAAAAGAAATTCTTATAGCTCAAAAACAATCATGGAACACTAACAATGTACTGTATGGTGACTAACATATCATAATGAAAAGTAAAACATAATAAATAAATAAATAAATAAATAAATAAAAATTCTTACAGCTCAAGAGAAATGTTTTTAAAAAATAAACTGTCCTTATTTAGTCGGGCCCTGACTTGTCTAGCATTAAGAAGAGTAAAATGGAATTCAAGTGTTGTTTTTCTTGGGGCAGTGGTTCTCAAGTCTCTATGAGTGATTTCTGCCTTGGCAGGGCACATGTCCCGTGTGTAGGCACATGTGGCAATGTCTGGAGACATTTTCGATTGTCACAGCTTGGGGGTGCTGTTGCGTCTATGCATAGAGGACAGGGATGGGGCTAAGTGACTGGCAACACACCGGAGAGCCCCTCACACCAAAGAATTACCCAGCTCCAAATGTCAGTAGTGTGTAGGTTGAAAAATCCCTGTTCTAAGGGATGCACTCGTCTTTTGACTTCACAAATTGTTTTAGGACAAAATCTTTGCAGCTAGTGTATACATTCTTACTTAGAAGACCATGGAAAATAAAATACTTCATACGTAATTTGATTCACTTGGGAGAAGAAACAATACACCATACATTCCACTGGGATTTTCAAGTTATAGTTATGCCTCCAGACGTGCTGGTTTGAATGCCATGGTTAGCTACCCTGCCAGGTCGAGGGCGCCTGCCTGATGAAGTGGCCTAAAGGAATACTTCTGATCCTCACCCCCATCTCTGCCCAAAACACCGGACAGCCGGAAACTACCTGAGCTCTCCACATACAAACAATCAATAATTGGTCAGAAACTGGGGCCCAGAGCAATCTCTGTTACTTGAAAAGCAGCTCATCTTATGCTGCTCCAAGGTCTAACGGCTGCTAAGGGCAGTGCCCCGGCAAGGGCTGACCTGTACCATGAACCCACGTCGAACTTGGGACTGCTCTTCAAACATATTCAGGTAGAACATTCACTATTACATACTGTCAGATATACAATGTGCAATTTCAACCAGACCAGCACTCTGATTTTCTATCAGGCATTTAAAAATCGTAAGAAATTTAGCATAAAAGACCAGAAGCCCAGTTTTAAAATTTGGAGAGCAGAGCCGGTCTGTATCACTCCTCTTCATATTCTATTGCTATGAATTAACCGGGATTTCCAGGTAGTGGATTTTTAATGTGTACTCTGCAAAGTTACGGAGATGTTTATGTCACTGTACATTATTTAGAAGCAGAAGTCAAACTTACAAACGTATGTGGAGGCAAGAAAAGCATTTTTTTTTTAAGAAAAGCATTCTTATTTTAAGAAAATAAGACCAGTGACCAATAAAACGCAGCTCTGTTAAATCCCAATAAATAAAATAAATTTATAATCCATGATGCATCTAAGGCCGCAGTTGCATATCACAGATAAAAGAATACTTCTCCTAAATAAAAATATTGATCTCACTAACTGGCAACAATTTTCCTGCTGGATTGTTTCTATAGAGGTGTCACGTGAATTGATTTTCTGACTAATGCAGCAGAGCAAATTCAAATCTGAAGAATTTTAGGGCACCGTCACCCAAGTAAAATCTAGCAGCTTGAAAAATCTGAAACATCAACTGCTCAGCAAGCATTCTCTCCAACTGTTCCCTCTTCAGATAAGTGGAGCTATTTGCTAAACCAGCAGAGGATCAATAATAATAGCTCTAGACTTTGAAACTTGATCCCAAAAGCTGCTCCCAGAAAGGGCAACATTCCTTCCTTTATTTGGGGGTTTTGTAAATTTGTTACATTCTTTTTTCAAAGAGCACCTTGTCAGAGGTAGGTCACTTCTTGGCCCCATCAGCGCCCTAATCAGATTAGTGAGGCGCTTGAACTGCCAAGTGTCCTTTCCAAAAGCCATCCCGGGGAGGGTTTCAGCAGAACGGCAAGGGCAGACGTTAATGCTGTGGTATTATCAAGTGCCTTGTATTTTCTCTGAAGTATCCACAGGATAACATATAACTACATAATTGGAGTATCTGAGACTGACTACATCCTTGTAATAATGACTTACAGATATCTCTGTTCCTGGAAGGCATAAAGAACGTTGGCTTATGATTGCCTTTTGCAAGTGAACACCCTGAGCAGAGAAAAATCGCAACCTTATGAGTGCTGCTGCATTTGTGGGGTAATCCCTTGTTTGTTTTAAATGAGACATTCTGATTCCATTAAAGTCATCAGGCTTTATTAGAAATTAAAATGATGTCCAATTTCACATGATGACCTTAGCTAAATGTGTGCAAACATGATTTTTGCCATAATTCCTTCCATTTATTGTGTGCCAGGCATTGTGCTAAGGGCTTTACCTATGTTATTCTATTTAACTCATGTAACAGTAAAATACAAACTCCCTGGGCAAACAAAGGCAACAACTCCAGTTGTGAGTTGGGGCGAGGGCGGCTATCTGTATCACTCACTGCTAAATCCCCAGGATCGAGCTAGATGCCTAGCACATAGTAAGTACTCAATAAACATACACAGACTAAGGGAGTGAATGAAGGAATGTGTGAAGAATTACAATCTTGTCGGGTGGGTTTTATTAGTCCCTCCCATTTTGCAGACAAGGAAAAGGGCTCACACAGATTACGTGTTCATCATCGCAAAGGAGAGCATGAAAGACTTAGGATCTGGATACAGGTGTGTCTGGTTCCAGGTGATCCTGAAACCAGTGGTTCTCCGGGCTGGCTGGCCGTTAGCATCCTTTGGAGAACATCAACCCCCGAATGCCCTGGCACTCCCCACTCATCACAATCTTGGCAGGACTATTTAAAAATCTCCTGGGTCATTCCCCTTCTGTACATTACGTGCTATTCTACTATTGAAAAACAGAAACAGGTTCAGATTTCTGATTGTATGTGAGGTCTCCAAGGAGACATGCGTCCTCACAGCTTTCTTCTGAACAATGCTTTTCCTTCTACATGGGAGGTTGTTCCTGCCCAGCCCTTCTGTTTAATTCTTAATCACGATTCAAGAATCACGACTCTTTCTCTTCAAGTTTCCCCTGATCCGCCCACATCTCCAACTATGAAGAGGGTTTTTTTTTTTTTTTCCTCTACCCTCTGTTACCATAGAACTCCTCACCACTCGAATTTGGCATTGATCACCACACTTGTTTACTTAACCCTCTCTTCTCAAATTTGACTACAGGCAGCCCAGTGGGTCTTCTGCACCGGGATTCCCTCGCTCTGCATGGCACCAGCGGCTGCCCTCGGCGCAGCTCCTCTGCACACTGGCTTCGTGTCGGAAGTAATGCTTTTGCTGTGTTTCTCCAGCACATAAACTCACTTAGCAAACGCATTAAAAATTTCCTAGCATAGCTATGTGAATGTAAAAGAAAGCGATTTAATGTTACTTCCTCTCCACTTGACGGTGTAATCGTTAACTGGCCTAGGATGCTTGTTTGAAAAGTATAATGTCTTTTAGGTTTGTTTTGTGTTTTATGTTTTTTGTTTTTTTTTTTAATCCTGAGCTTTCTAAGTTTCCACACTGTGGTATGACCATGCTGTAATGTTGCAAATATCATAGGAGCTCTAACTTATTTTAATACATTATGTGAAACAGTGTTTGTGGTTTTTTTAAATGGATAGAATATATATAATAAAGTATCTAATCAGCATTTGATGCAATTTATGGAGTACAATGATTTTTCTAGATTTTACCTTTGTGCATGCGTGTGTGTGTGTGTGTGTGTGTGTGTGTGTGTAAAGGCTGAACTTGCAAGCAGTACCCAAAAAAAAGCTTTTTTTTTTTTTTAACTTGATAGCACATAATCAAGGTGTATAAAGCCATGTTTCTGGGTATACACAACCCTGTACAGAAACGAGAGACATTCCTGTAAATAATTATTTTGAATATTAAACAGCCAAAGGCTAATGGGAGTTCTCAATAAATCACATTACCAAGTTTTTTTTTTTTTTTCCTCCCCAAGAATGCAGCATATTACTAGAATAAAATAAGAATACTGTTTCAAAGTCTGCTTCTAGACTTTGTTGACTGGGCCAATCACAATGAC
This sequence comes from Lontra canadensis, assembly GCF_010015895.1. Classification (NCBI taxonomy): domain Eukaryota; kingdom Metazoa; phylum Chordata; class Mammalia; order Carnivora; family Mustelidae; genus Lontra; species Lontra canadensis. The sequence goes on along the minus strand of NW_022631000.1, from coordinate 31,134,408 downwards.
CACCTTGCTTTATTTTTAATGTCACCTTGCCACTTCAATCTAGTTTTACTGAAGTAATAAACATTTACGTAAAAAAGACTCACTTCTGACCCATCAAGTAAGAACATATCAGTACGTGTGGCCCGGTCCCTAAGATTCCAGCCCATCCTCGAGCTGCTCCAGGAAGCACCGGCTCCTTGACCGAAACGGGCACTAGAAGGACAGGTACATGGACCACGGATGACAGATATGGCTACGTTTTACTGGAAACGCTTTCTCACAAAGTGGCCTTATCTCAGTCACTAATTGGGAAGGCTGGAGGGTAAAGCACTAAAAACCAGTTTAAGAATTCTAGGTATTCCTAGAAATGTGACAAATGATGACTTCAAAACTTTCAGCACGCAGCCGCCAACAACCATGATGCAGGAACACCGGGCCAGCAAAGGTGAGGCGTCAGGAAGAGCAAAGGAGCTCCCAAGACTTTTTTGCTAAGTCCAATAACTTTGAATTTCTTATCGCTAGGCTATTTCAAATTCATGAAAGGCACAGGAATTCAACTTGAGTTATGTACTTCAAGGCAGCTAGGTGTGCACACCTTATGGGGAGCTGCCCTCAGAAATTACCAATGACCAAGGCTAAGGTTTGGGAGCAAACCTTAGGGAAAGGCACAGGAGTGCAGTGGGAGTGCAGAGCTCAGATACAGCTTTTCATAACCACTGCTTGTGCAGAGCTCTTCAAGGGCAATGACAAAAGCATGGAATCAAGAGAATTGCTGAAGACATCTTTCTGGGATGGATCAAAGAAACGCACCAGATGCTTCCAAGTTGTGAGCCACAAGATATGGTCTATATTTGGTTAGGTTGCTTAGTTTTCTGGTTGGATTATCTCTGCATCAGATAGTGCATAGCAAAGTAGTAATACTTTTTTTTTTAAAGTAGTACTTACAAAAAATCCATATATTTAATTTTTTACATTTGGAAAACCAAATACTATAGGTCTTTCATATCTCTTCAAAGATCATATAATAAAGAGAAATATGATCTTTTTACATTTTCCTTAGGGGCTTGGAAATGATAATAGAATTTAATGCCAATTACTTAATAATGTCTTATGCAAATTTTAGAGAGTAGACACACAGGTAAATTCAATGACTTATTTTCAACTACTTATTTTCTCATCTTATGAAATGGAAACAATTATGAGATTGTTAGGAACTTGCAGATAACATATTTGAAACTTATCACTATATATTAATGAAGTCAGATGTCTTAACTGAATCAACCAAGGACCCAGAGCTGGTTGGTGGGATGTTTCTACATTAGTGTTTCTACAGCATGGATGCCAGAACCTGAACAGCTTGGGTTAAAATCCTGGCCCTACTACCCACTAGCTATGTACCTTGGGCAAATTACTTAACCTTTCTGAAACTCGTGTCTTCATCTCTAAAGTTGAGATAACATTATCTTCTTTATAGGAAGATGGTGTGGATTTATGATACAAAAAGTAGTGAGTGCAGTAAATGCCTTTAGAGTGTTGTCTCTGCCCCCAAAACGGAAGTCCTCTTTCTGATTCTTGGCTTGGTGCATTTCATAACAACAGAATAAAGTCAACAAAAGAAGGAAACTCTCCTTTAAAGCCCTACATTCCCCAAGTCAGCTCAGTGTCACCAAAATTTCTGAAAAGATGAAAACCCAACCAAGTGGGCTGGGTTTATGATCAGTAGATCACCGAGGCCCTGGCTGCCTCTGCTAATAGTGTGTTAGCATAAACCCAGCTGTACACCCCAGACTATGCTGCCATCTCTATAATGGGGCTTGTACTCTGGCTCCTGCTGATGATTCCTTTGGAGCCACAGGGCCAGGTGAACTACCACAAACCTCTGCCTGTCTTCCTTCTAATCAGGAAACGCCTTACTTTATTCTTTCACTCATCAACGATTTTTGATTTCCCTATATGCCAGGCACAACTGGAGATGCTTCCGGCTTTGATTAGAACTCCCCAGCTCCTCCTCCTCTTCGTGTTCCTTCAGCTATGGTTTTAGGGACCAAACTAGTTTGCCCTAAAAAGATAAGAGGCTTCACCTACTCGACTACAAACCCTGAAACTGCTGAGGTACTCCCACCACTCCTGATATTATGGATCTGCTCACAATATCATCTCCTTCAATAGAACCCCTACCTGGGCTGGATTCAAGTGTGTGCTGTGTCTTCAAACACTAACATCTGTACTAGTGGCCATCCTCTTTGAGTGACAACCATGTCCCGTAATAGTCACCTGGCTGCTTCCAGCCCTGTCGTCATCCCTATTTGGTGACCCAGCATTCAAGTTCCAGTAAGCAGCTGGTCATGACCATCTCATTTATTTCTGAATATTCTGTATGATTACTCTCATCAGCCGGGCTGACTACACAAAGGATCGAAAAGTCTCAGGTGGGATTTTGAAGGCAAATTTCCTGGATTAGAGCCTTCTCTACAGTCATTAAAGCCCCGAATGCTTTAAAACTGAATAATTAAAATGACTTCTATACTTATTACAAAAATGCCACCCTGAACAGAGTATATTTTTAGACTATGATCTCAGGATGCCTTTAGCAGAAGGGTAATTCAGCATTCAAATCTAGTCATACCAGGGAAAATTAACATAAAGCCTGAATGTGCTCACAACTAATAAAAATAAATGTTTTGTCTAAGTAGAGAATTTTCCAACAAAGACACCAGGACATGTGATTTGTCTGATGGTTTCAGAAATTATGATTTCGTGATTTTGTGCACACCACATGTTTGTTACCGTATTTCACAGACATGAGCATAAACATTTACAGTCTGTCCCAGGATTACCCATACAATGACCTTGGAGTGGCCTTGAGAGTAAAGCTCAAGCACTAAGTCAGGAGATGGGCCAAGATGTCACAGTGAGTAGGAGCTCAATGCCATGACCAGCTCTGTTTCCAGCAGTATGGCCCTGAGGTGCTGCCGGTCACTGAGAGGGTCGAGCCTGACAGTAAGCAGGCTTTAAATGTTTAAGTGGAACAAAGTATTTCACATCAAGGAGAGATTGCATATCAGCTAAAGTAGTAGCCACCCCAAGGATTTATCAGATCTTTGAAACTGTGTGAGAGGGCCTGCTGTTAAAGACACCTCCTGTCCTGTGTTTTATGCTAGTGAGAATGATTATAACTAAACTTTTTTTTTAACCAAATGGAAATCTTCACGCTATCCCAATGCAGATATAATATTAGCAGATGTCAGATGACACAAAAAATAAATTTAAGATATCATATTTTAAACTGAGCCCCCAATAATGGAAAAAAAAATATATCAGGTTAAAACAGACACAGAATTATAATATTCTCTCACCTCAACTGTATAGTACTGATAATTGGTATCACTGCCGATGTGATATGGAGATCCCTCCCACCTCGAAATGCAATCCCCCCCTCTTTTTTGGAATGATTGGTGCATTAAGTTCTAAGAGAGAATAATAATTACATTGAGTTCAGGTGTTAAAATGTATTAGAAAAAAAATTAGTTAGCACACATGCTACAGTTAGCATATCAGAAAAATGTGGGTCTTCACATTCCCGTAACCCCATAATATTGCATATAAGTTAGTGACATAAATTACCGACAGATACATTCTAATCATTACAAATTTTAACATGCATTTAAATACAGAATTATTATATCACAATTAATATCAGAATACCTTTTGTAATCTAAAATTACTTATGATAGTAATCTTACATTTTTATGAATAAATGGGAGTAAAGGTTATTAAAGTCGTTTATGGTATACATTCCCCCAAACCCCCCCCAATAAATAAATAAATAAATATGATCAGAATGAAAAGTTATTCCCATACACACTGCTCAGTAAACATTAAACCTCTATGACCACCTACAGTTTAAAATACTTAGCTCTTTGCTTAAAAGCCCTGGGAGTTTCTGCCTCTCCTCTCCTGATTAGTTTTCTTTTTTTGCATGATATTGATTCACCACTATCAGAATTTTGCTAGCATTTGTAACTACAAAATAACTTCAGTTTGAGTTTGAAAGAATAACAGAAGCTCTTTTTCAATAAAGAAAATGATGCAAACAGATCCCCTACAAGGAAGGAGGAAAGGGAGAATTTTTTCTCAAAACTAAAGCTGATCTATACCAAATTGTAAAAGTATTACTATTATTAAAGGGGGCCTGAAAATGTACATGGACTACAGTGATGAGTTTGATGATCATTTTAATACCTGCAAATCACAGGATTTCATGTGAAGAGAATTTCAGGGGGAGAACACGTCATAAGTAAATTTCCCCATGATTGAACGAGAAGATGAGTTAACTTTGCAGTGTGAAAACCGTTTCGGGCTTTGCTTGGTAATTTTGCTAGAAAATGCAAGACACCTGATACTGTTACCTATGTTCACTTAATTGAGTGCAATCATTATACTTTCATACTGAAACCGAGCACTTGGAATTACAAACTTGATGAATGAGAACTGAAGATGTGCTTACCACGGGTTGTAATGGGGCACCGGGCATCATGGCATTGGCTAGTTGCATTTGCTGGGCCAACATGGCCATGTTCTTCTGCTGAATCAAGTTATTGCGCCCATTTATCTCCAATTGGGTTTTTAAGTGTGGGGGTGGATGAAGATATTTGCAGTTCTCCCTGGAGCAACGACCCTAAAAAACAAAAGCAGAAAATATCATTTAAAAAAGATTAGACCAGCAAATCTTAAAAAATAAAGATAATGCAAACCTACCACCTGGATCTACCATGGGTTTCTAGCACATTGCACTGTACATACCCACTTATCATACATTTAGAATAAGTAATGAATTCACCCAAATGTACTATCCAAATGAGGTGTTAAGACATTCAAAAAAAGTCTTAAAGCTTAAAGAATTTCCCTTCTTTTAATATTAGCACTAATATTTCTAGCTCTAAGTTTAAAAATCTACAAACTGCCAGTTTAATCTTAAAATAAAGAATATGAAATGAAGAATATTCGCTCCTTCCAAATCTCCTGGTTAATTTTAATGAACCCAAAAGAATCATGAAGTTTTAGCATCTATTTTTACTTGTATTGAGTTCTAAGGAAATGAACTTAGAGGATTCAAAGCACACTGTATCTTCAGTTAAGCACCTTTACAAGTATCACTTTACAAGTATTAACAAATAAAATTAATTACTACTAAGCTTACAAACCCATGTATTAAGAAATTCACAGGTGAAAAAAGAAAATGCCCATATGTTCCCCCTGTACATAGAGATTAGTAAGTATAATGAAACATTGGTGAAAATGTAGCCTTTAACCTTTCAAAGATAAATCTAGTCTCCACTGACCAAGAGGTATAAAGCAATAGGAAATAGACATACATATCCTCCAAAAGATATATAACGTAAAATGGAAGAACAAAATGTGAGTAAAAAATAAGAAATGTGAATATACCCTTTCTTTTGGGACAGTTCTTTTCATCAAAAATATGTATTAAAGTCTGTAATATGAAATAATATATAAGGGATTTAGTTCATATTTTTTCAATACTATCATCGTTCCACGGTTTCCATATTATTTCAATATGTTCTCAAGCCTTTATAGTAAAAGGTCTCATCAATTATAACCCGACAACTTCCTTCACCAATAGATCTAATTAGAACTGCTTGGGAGGGTCAAAGGAAGATTCAACTGAAGCATCAATCACTTTCCTGAGCTTTCTTTGATTTTTCTAAGAAAAATCCATCTGCCATAACTTGACCTCATACTGTAAACTGACTCAGCATGCTTACATTTTTGATAAAAATCTTGTCACAACCCTAATTTGAAAGATCTATTTCTGGCTTGTTTTGATTCAGGGTTTTAGGAATAAGTTTCTGTAAAGGGCTAATCTCATAGGATACTGCCTTTCATTTTGGCAACCTTTATGTAATAAAGCATCGCTAATAATACTTTAAATCCGAAGGCAGCATAAGACAGTAGTTGATACCAAGGAACTGACAGGTCCTAAGACCTAGGGGAGAGGCGTAGGTCTCACATCAGCAGCAGGAACTGCAAACAAAACTAACTTCTCTAAGTCTTAGGCCTTGTATCCATTTCAAAATCGCTATAGGACCTACACCACATGTTTATTATGAAAATCAGAGGACATAAAGTGTATGTCATGCCCTTGGCACTGCATGGCACTCTGTGGGCAAGGTAAAGGTCAGGAGCTGCTATTTGCCACCACCCCCACCCTTTCAATCGTATATCTAACAAAAGAATACCAAAATATTGGCATGAAGGTAATTTTTGTAAAATCCCTTAGTTATGCCTATTGATATGTTCACAAAGAAACATTTATATATTTGTGACTTACTCCATACGAAATCATGCTTGCTATCTGTTGAGATCATGAACATGTTATTAGCTTGAAAGCATCCGGATAAAAAGTAACTTGTACTAAAAAAAAACAACACTTAGAGTCACAAAAGAAAACCCAGAGAACGCCTGGCCATGCAAATAAGCTCCTGGCTAACACGGGATGCGATCTCAGGGCTACCCAGTTGAGGTGTCCTAGAGAAAACCTGCTTTTTTCAGGGCAAAGAACAATTTGGCTCTAAGTGAAACTCTGGTTGCCAGTAACTTCACATCATATTTCTTACTAATATTAGATCTATTTAAGTGAAATAAGTGAGGTTATACCCCCCATCCCCCACCCCAGGACTCAGTTACTGTCAATTCATTCTGATCAGTTTCTATAGCTCCACAAATAGCACAGAGAGAGCCCTCGGCCTTGAACTAGTCCTGGCCAACACCAACACTCATCTTCCTAAACTCTTCATCTGAGTGCTTCCCGTCACAGGCACCACCCAGTCCCTCCTCCCTCGGAACACAGCTCAGACTGGAATCATGGAGACAAATCGTATTGTCCTATATACATTCTGTGTCAGATCACGTCAGACCTTTCAAGAGATGCTCAGAACTTTGGTTCTCGTTTTGCATTTGCCACACTTAGGAAAAATACCATTCTAATTTCTTACAAACGCTACCTTTCTATACACGTCTTGATTTGACTGCGCTGAAGCTTCCCTTTCAAAAAGCTCTGTTTCTAAGAATCAACAGAGGATATTTGGTGAAAAAACAGGCAGACAAGCAGGCCTCCTCCACACAGTCTGGCGACAGACCTGGGGGGGGGACCCCAGGGACCTGCATTGTCACAGTATTCCAGGTTAGCCTGATAGAGCAAAAAACACTACAAAAACACAATTCTGCAAAGCCACGTGAATTTTTCATTGATGTGTGGGGGGAAAAAGACCAGAGTGGCCTCCGCAGTTGACGTTAGATAAACTCAGCTTCCTAGGGAGTTCAGATCGTGTTTTATGCTGACTATGCAGCTGAATAATTGTGGTTTGACAAATAAAAAGGTCAAGAAAAGGTGAGAATAAACATCCTCTTCTAGAGGACTGCCTAAAACTCTGGAGAGAATCACAGCAATATACCTCTCGTGAAGAATTAAGGAGAACACATCCCTGGTACCTCTCCAGGTCTGTCCACAGTCTGCACCTGAGTTCCCAGCACCGTACCTCGGTACCCATTTGCAAAATCAATGAATGGACACTTCTTAATAAATCCTTGAAGGTGAATTCTACTCCAACTCCATTCTGGAGGCAATGAAAATAGGAGAACGAAAACGAACTCTAAACCAAACTTTGATTCAGAGCTATACTAAGTTACTGATGCTTTTATTCAGAGGCTAGTAACTTGAACACCCAATAAAGCTCGCCATAATAAAGGGAGAAGAGGTAACTGAAGTTTTCATTTGTTTGGTTTTGGTTTTTGTTTTTTTAGTTTCAGCAGGGATGAAACTGGATTTTTGTAGAGTTTCGATATATTTAGTGTCCTAAAACCTATACAGTGACAATACAGTCTAAAAATCTAAGTACAGAAATTCCGCCGGTATCCAGCGCTCACACATGCAAATCTGTGTAAAGGAACTGTGTTCTAAATCATCCAGAGATTTCACCCCAAGAGACAGTAAATCAAGCTGCTAGGATTAATGCTAAAATACGAAGTAGTTTTTATTCCTTTTTGGTTGCTCTAGGCTGTTCCACCTACTGCTATATGATTGTACATTTTATCCCTCACAGCTCGGTTTCGAAGAGCAGAATCTCAGCTGTGTTATTTATTTGCTGTATGACCGGGTAGGAGCTAAGTGCTCTGAGTGGCTGTACCTTTTTGGTCGAATAGCAACACCCCCACTGATTTCACTGGTTGATGTGTAAGGGTTGAGCAGGATAGCGGGCCAACTGCATATGTGGCTCCCGCTGTAGCAGGCTGTCAAGAAGCTAATAACAAACAGCAGTTGCCTCGTTTAGCACTAGATCTGTTAAAAGTACTTAAAATAATGCAAAAGGCAAAACCCAGTGACAATGCCTGTCAGTCATTAATAATGCAAGCTGGGTCCTTAATCATCGCTCTGTATTTGCCACACCCACTAGGAAAAATACCGCTCTGATACATTTCTTACAGTGTTTTGCTTTTGTTTGCTTTTGTTGGTTGTACTGACATTTATTGTCAATGAGCTTCCCAAATGACTGGCAGGTCACTCTATGGGGTCTATACCATAAATATCTTCCATGCCACTCAAGGTGGCTTTTTACAGGTTCACTGAACACAGATTTCAAAGACGTAGTTGTAAGGTACATAGTATATATTTTAGGGGAATGGAGGAAGTTCAGTAAAGTATCAATTCAGACTAAGTCTATTTTTCTCCAGTAATTTTTCTACATCTTTAAAAGTAATCTTTCTGAAAAAGTAAAAATTTTTCCTGTGTCGTCTTAAAAGCCTCTATGAGACCAATCATGGTCATTCAAGAGATCAACTCATCAAGTCTTTAATTTCTGAAGTTATAAACTGTTCAACTGTGAATTTAGGGTTTTCTCATTAGCTTCTGAAATGGGCGTGAGTTTGTGATTATAACGAAGGAAAATGTATGTTTAGATTAAATGTGTGAGCTTCAAAATAAGCACCTGGTTATTTTTAAACATTGTAGTTTGATAAAGTGCACTTTTACAAATTTATTTTAATTTTTTTTTTTATTTGAGAGAGAGAAAGAGAGAGAGAGAAAATGAGTAGAGGAGAGGGACAGAGGGAGAAGAAGAAGGAGGCTCCCCACTGAGCAGGGAGCCAGAGGATGTGGGGCTCAATCCCAGGACCCTGGGATCATGACCTGAGCTGAAGGCAGATGCTTAACCAACTGAGCCACCCAGGTACCCCAGTGAAATGTACTTTTAAATAACTCATAGTAAGAACATATATAGTACATACCTAAAAATGATGTGTATGTATATACACTATATAATGTATATAATGAGATATAAATTGTAGCATAAAGATAAAATTGAATTTAACTATAGATGGCAATTTAGAGATATGATGAAATGGTTTCTTAGCTATTTTTAATATTTATTTAAGAACTAACAATCAAAAATGAAATGTCTTACTTAGAAGTCAGTGAAACTTAATAAAACAAAAAAAATCAAAATTCTATTTGAAAACTAGAAAAACTAATCTCCCATTGTTAGCTATAATTCTTCTATCTAAAATAAAAGGCATACTGTGATTTAAGAGTTCAGAATATAAAAAGAAAAGACATCTTGTTAAGCTGCCAAATGGTAACTATGTGGTAGAATTAAAATTATTGGGTCATATTTAGGTAGATTCTGGAAATAAAGGGGCAATGAAAAAATCATAGGGGTACCAGCTTATACTCATGAGTCTTTTCCAATTTTCACTAGAAATACTGGTTTTCAGGAAAAACTGTTCAAATTGCAACCATTTATTTCAATTGTTAAAACAAAACCCATATTTCCTTTGGGACGACTGAGATATACAAATGTTTTTGAAGCACTTTCTGGTGATACTCATTGCTCAGATACTGGGCAGAAACTCTGTCAAAGGAATTTGGTAGCTTCCTATTGAAAATTCTTACTTTTTATTTTTTCAGCTAAGATGATAGAAATAGCTCACAAAATTTTTGCCAAAGAGGAAAAAATTGGCAGTCAAGAAATAACATTTCATGCATTTCCAAAATTGTATCTTATGGCTCTACCACACTAATTTATGATTTTCAATTCTAACACAAGGTGAATAAATTTACAGAGGTAGAATATCTACTTTAAAATCACAAGCATCTTGTGGTAGGAAATCCATGGCAGTTTAAAACATGATTAACTTTTAGAAAACAGTATATGCATTGCAAACATTCATGTACACCCGTACAGACGCACTGTTTTATTTTCCATTGGGTGGAGAGGAGTTTGATTAACTCTAGAAATTACAGTTTATGGGCTTGCAAATATTGAAAATACATTAATTGTACCTAACACACAGGATATTGTTGCTCCTGAATGTGTATTTCTTTACACCCTACCTGTTTCCCTAAAGGACTTGCTCCAGCTTACAAGAACACATAGAACACTAGAACACTAGAACACTGCATCCTAAAAGGCAGCTCAAGCTTTCTCAATCTCAGCACTCTTGACATTTTGGGCCTTACAGGGCTTTGCGGTGGAGCTGTTTTATCCACTATAGGATGTTTAGCAGCATGCCTGGCTTGCTAAATGGTGGCAGCACTCCTGTCCTCAGTTATGACAATGAAAATTGTCTCTCGGTATTGCCCCATGTCTCTAGGGGTGAGGGGGGAGGCAAAATCATCTCCAGTTGGCGGTCAACTGCTGCTTTATACCTAATGGAATTTAATAGGGGCTGTATTAGCCCGCTTTGCTTGCCACAACAAACCACCACAGACTGAGTGTCTTAAACAACAGGGTTTTATTCCTCTGTTTCTGGTAAGAGTGCTTTCTGGCTTGCTGATAGCTACCTTCGCTACTCCTCATATGGCCTTTCCTTCCTGCGTGCGGAAGGAGAGAAAGTTTATAGAGAAGTTTGTTCCCCAGAGTCTCTGATAAGGACGCTAATCTTATCAGATCCTGGTCCTGCTCTTGTGACTTTAACCTTAGTTATTTCCTTAGACGTTCCATCTTCAAATATATCCATACAGGAAACAGGGCTTCAACATAAGAATTTTAGGGGAACACCAATGTTCAGTCCCTGAAAGGGGCACACAATTAGAAACTGTCAACCCAAAGTTATTTGTAATTAGCTTTAAGTGTTTTCATACAACACTTAAATGTCTGGCAATTTCCTCAAACCTAAGATAATAGATTTGTCCTATAAAACCTGACTCAAAAAGAGTGGGCTCCTTCTAGTTTTGCTAGATTCTAATAGCTACAGCTTTTAAAAATTTCCAAGGTATGAATATGTGAGTTTCAATGTTGATTTTTTTCTTATTTGAAATTAAAACAAATAAAGACTGTGGTATATAAAAAAGTAAATAATTAAATTCCAAAATCATACTAATAGCTCCATCCACCTGTTAGCCAGAATACTGGATATGCTGACTTAAGAGTAAGCAACATTTTCTTGGTTTTACTTCCCTACGGAAAATTTTTATCAGAATAACAAAAAGTGAGACATATACTCCCTACTTTGGAAAAGAAGCTACTGAGAAAGGTTAATTAAGTAGCCAGAGAACCCAGAAAAATAATGAGAGGCTTCTGACCACTGCCTGAAATTGCGGTGGACCCAAGGCATAATGCTGTTTTTAGTCATATGCAAATGTATACATATATGTGTAAGTAATTATACACACACACACACACATATATATATTCATCCCAGTTATATACCTATTTCTAAGAGCAGCATATGTATTACAAACTTAGATTCCGCTTGTGTTGCAAATTTAAGAAACCTATAATATAAGACTTAAAATTTACATTTCATGTTTTATTTGGAAAAACACATACTTACAGAAAGCTATAGAATAAAACCCCAGAGAACAGTGAACTATCATTTGGTATAAATCCCTAATGTAGTAGAACAGATATATTCATTTTTTTTTTTCTTAGAAAATCTCCATGGGGATTTCATTGATTTATGTTATTGTTTTGTTTTGTTGTATTTTATAAACAGTGTATTATACTATTTTGTAAATATATATAGTATATATACTCTTAATAAGCTTGTACCATTTATTTCCTATATTTTAATATAATATAGTAAATATAAAATATTCACATGTTAACAGTATTTTTTCTATTTTCTCAAATATTATATAGCCCTTTAACTCAGACAACAAAATAGGAATTTGTTGTTGATTTTGCCCCCTGTACCTATTTCAGAGTTTTATCATGTGGAAAGGCAAGAAGATATTCCTTATACCAAACATTACTTTTCCTGTTTTAATTTCCTCATTGGATTTTCAGGCAATACCAGCAACAAATGCTTAGCATTCTCACAGAATATGAAGGAAGGAGTCAATTCTTTTATTTTGGTGGGCATTTTATACTCCCGAGTTTTCCAAACTTAACATGAAGCAAATACAGTAACACTAATTAATACTTAAAGCTTAACTTTTTAGGTGTAAATTACTATATATTCATTCAATCAACATATGGCCATATGCTTAGAGCTTAGAGGTCAATACAAGAGCTGGGAAAATTTTCTCCTATCAGTGAGAGAAAAGAGCAGAAATTTATGAATGTATTTTTATTGAAATAGTCTCAATTTCTTAAATTATATTACACTAGATACAAAATATTTTCAAATGAAACACAACAGAAGCCCAATTTAGATTTTTCCTTTTCTTGATTCCATAAAAAGTTCATATCCACACAAACACTATGGCTTGACAATGATTGAGACTGCCAGGAAAAGAAAGAAATACACAAACCCAGGTGCATACACACAATCTGTTGAGTGCAAATTTATAATTTTACCATGGCCTGAAAGAACGTAACAGACTCTGTTTCACTCGGGTTAAACTTTTTCTCATCAAAGTCTAACGTGATCTTAACCTAGCAATTTTAGGTTTAGACATTTCTAGCTAGTATTCAAAGGCTGTTCTAGGCACTCTTTCATAGAACATTCCGAAGTGAGATGATGAAGATTCTTGGACATTAAAACCAATAGTGACATTTACAATATCCCAAAATATCCTCAACACTGACGCAAACTCAACGCACTCTAACTCAAACATCGGGATACTATGACTTTTTTCCCAGAGAACTTGGGAGCTTTAATTGCACAATTCCCATTAATCATCTTGAACGTGGCATAACTGAAACTCTACACATCTCGAGCAGCATTATGTAATGCATGAGAGTCTGAGGGGGTGGAGAAAGGGAAAAAGGCAACAAATCACACACATTCTTGTTACAAAAATACCACTCCTTTCTCCAGCAGCTTTTGTCTGTGAGAGCTCACATATACAGACAATTGTGAAAGCCAACAGCTGTATCAGCACACTTTTACCTGACAGTCCTCTGAAGAAATTTCAGCCTCTTCAGTGAGGGCCCACAAGGATCTTAGGCTAAGAAATGTTTGCAATGGTATGCTGTAAGAAGAAATGGGCTCACCTTTTAGCGACTCCCACCCATGGCCTCTCCTCCACCCCACAGAATCCCACAGAAGTGTGTAGCCTACTGTATGAAGTTTAGTGAAGGGTTTAATTGGCACCTACTGTCTGTCCCTATTCCAGTCTCCCTGTGCTCCCAACATGGGTCTGGCCAACATCCCTGAGTCAAACCAGAGTCTCCAAGACCTTGTGAAAGCCCAGTGACATTTGGTAAGTGCCAGCATCATTAAACAGTCCAACATTTCTTGGCTGCTTTTTTATGGCATCATAAAATTGTAAATGCCAGGTCACTATGTTTCTATTATTTTTTCAACTGCTTCATTATTTTTTCGGTACAGCCACTGTCAGACTTCTAAACTGTTTGTAGCAGAAACACTTCTGAAGTTTTATGGCATCCAAATCAGACACTCTTCGATCTTGGCTAATAATTAAAAACCCCAGCATTGACTTAATAAAATTCAGTGCTCTATTTGGAGTGCATGCCTTTCAATTGAGAAATATCAAAAGTTTTAAAAATAGTACCCGATTCATCATCATCCCATTATTAGGTGGATTACCACATGACTATATCTATTATATTTTTAAGGATTTCCTGAGGGTAAAAAGAAGGTATAGGTCTTAAGCCAAATGCATTACTTTTCTTCCTTAACAATCTTTTGGAAGACTTGTTTGAGCGTCCTTTACAGTTCCTAGGGCACTGGCAATGCAAAAGCACTCCATCTTTATATACCACTCCAAAGGTATGTGGGGAGGAGGAGGTGGTAGGGGTGTGGCGAAGGGGCTGCTTGTCCAAGGGCACATAATCAAACCAAGGCAGTCTAACTACGGAGCTGGCGCTCTTCAGCACGATGCTAGAGAGATGCATTCGAGCTGATAATCACTTTCACATTCTCAAGTATGTATGTATATAAGTATGTACGTATGTATATATGTTTTTCTAATCATTACTCACACTAAAACATAGATGACTCTAACCAGAATAGGTCAGGGCCAAATGAACGCTTCCATCTCTGTTGAGTCCTACAAAGGAAAATATGTTTCACAATATAAACAACTGATTTCGGAGAAGACTCATCCACATGGTATTTCCAAAGTGTAATGGAAAACATTAGATTCTCTTTCAAATTCCAGCTTATCTGCCATTCATTTTTTTGCCTTCAATGGGACTTCTATTATAGGGTCAACAGTAGAAAATAACTGAACACCAAACAAGTTAAAATTCTGCTTAACACTACCCACTTCAGCAAGACATCTAGTGAGGCAAGAGGTTCTTGGATTATCTATGGACTCCCCTGACTGGCCTCTGTGATTTGGATACAGCACAAATGGATTTCTGGATATATCAATGGATATACCAATGGATACAGGATATATGACAAATACAGAAAAGGTGATTTTATATAGGGAAAAAAAAGAATATATATATATTCTTTAGATACATAAATATATATTTACTTATATATTATAAGTGTACATATAAGTATATATGTATATATAAATGTACATTTATATAAACATATATGTGTATACATATTCTTTACATATATAAAATCTTTATATATATAAAATGAAAAATAGAAGTTAGGGATATAGAGAGGATGGCCAGTTTTAAGGGATAAGTCTTTTTATTCAGCAAGAGAAAAGAAACTAAAAAAATCAAAGAGGTAAAACATCTTGGTGACATGAGCTCAAGGTTAATAACACTGTTACCTTGTATATATATGAGGCATTTGCTCTGTTTGTACCTTCTAGATACACATACCTACAAATAGAGATGACCCTATTTTTACATACCTAAAGAAAGATTTATTATTAGTGATGATAAACTTAAAAGAATAATGTTACGCAGTATTTTTCAAGTCCCATTTCGGTATTTCCATTGTAAATCTTTCAGCCAAGTCCACTCGCTGGGAGAGTGTAAGCTACGCATAGGATTAGTGCTCGGAAAATTCTTTCAACTGTAACAAACGTCCAAAATTTTGTCTGTCAGTTCCATGCAGAAATTACAACACTACACTGCTTTCTAATATTTTAGAGACATCATCGTCTTTGCCAAATCTCAAACACCTTTGCTTTTTTGTTTTTCATTCCGACTCCTCTGTAAACCTCTGGGATTCCCTAACTGAAATCAAATGTGGTCGCTTGCTGACCTCACAGACCTGACCTCAAGTTCAGCGATTAAATGCTACCTCTTCCCATAAACAACAATGACAGAGCAGGAAGAAAAGGTGAGGTGACAAAGGTCCTTACCACTGCTGACCACTGTCTCCTTCAGACAGATCAACTCTGTACTTGAACAAAATGTGCTCAATGACACTGGCTCTGTTCCTGTGGGGAAAGCACTCCCTCCCAACCCCCACATCCCCATGACAATTTGCTAAAATTGTGCACAGCCATCAGCCCTCTCTCAGACTTCAGGCTGCAGCGAGGAGAAAGACAATTGGCTCGGGAGCCCAGAACACGTCTCTATTGGATGCTGACTGCAGCAGCATAGGCAGTAAGGGTGAAAAAAAATCTCCTGAAAAAAAAAAGAGCTGTATCACAACACAGGCCATTTGAGCCTGTCTCTTTCTTTCACCCCACCCCTACCCCCAGAGACTTCCACTGGCTCTCTAAGGCAGGTCCCCAAATACCTAAAGAAAGGACACTCGACAAAAGTTATTACAAATCATCACTGGGAATGAAATAGGAATTTGGAGAAAGAATTTGGAGAAAGAACTTATGTTTCTAGTATCCTCCAGTAGCTTTTTGAGAAAGGATCCACGTTCACAATAAACAAACAAGTAAAACTAGATGTGAATTATGCAAACCTTACAAACATCTATAAGAAGGCTCTTTTTAAGGCAGGACGGTACTGAAGTCATCACTTAAACAGAGACACTTGAAAAAGCTTAATCATCACAAGGTTGCTCTGTTCTAAAAGGCAATCAGAGGCTGCAGAGCGTATTCTTAAGTGTTTATTTAAGAGGAAAAGTATGGAGATGTTGGGCCTCGCAAGAACGCCAGCCATGGCAACACTGTTTTTTAATAAGCCGGAATGTGGAACGTAAGAGGGAAGGCACAGGCTGCTGTCACCTGATGTTTTTCTCTGGCTATCATATCAACAACATTTAGGCTGAAGGCCCCATCGGCTAAACACCACGGTTGAGTGCAGCGAGTAAAGCAACTTATGCATGAATTTTACTCCCTACCTCTGGCTAAAGCAAGTGGTTGTGAGTAGCGATCGTTGCTTACCTTCCTTGGTACTGCATGCCTGCTTCTCTCCTGAGAGAGTCACTCGGTTTTACTGTGCCTTGTTTATACATCTTCCCTCCATGCCCCTTGCCTCCAGGAGGCAGCATCATGTCTCACACTGATGCCCAGCCGGTGGGCAGGGCCAACAACCCCAAAAACTGTTGCCCTGTGTTTCAGAATATAAAATATGTTGTCCAATAACATTCTAGAACATTCTTTCTGCAACTTTTCCAGGACCTTTATCAACTCACATACTACAGTCCCATTTTTTCTTCATCAGTTTTATTTCCCTTCTTCCCTAGTCTCTCCTTCCATTGCCACCTTTTTCAGGTAACTTCTTACTTCTGTCCCCAACCACATCTTTGTACTCTGCTCCGCCCACCCAGATAAGAGCTATGGTCCGTTGTTGGGTTTATCCATGTCCTCAGCTCATAAGCTTCTCATATAGAGGCGTCAGAGATCTGCACACAGGCAATGTCCCAGGACTTGACATAAAAAAGCAACTGAGCCCCAGCTCAATGGTTAACATCACATGAGCTGCCATCACAGAGTTGTTTGCTCAAATGCCAACTTCGATACTTACTAAGTAGTGAGATTTGGGGTTAATTATTCAACCTCACCAGACTTTGACTTCCTCTTCTATAAAAATGAAGATAAGAATACCATCCTGGGGATGATGTAAGTATTAAAGGAAAGAATGCACACAAGGGCCTCAATTATGAACTGGTACTCAGTAAATGGACTTCCCTGGGCCTTTCTCACTCTCCTAAGCACGTTCTTTACATCCCTGGGACCTCACAACCTCTGCTTCCTATTACTCAGTCCCACTTCTCTGGACAAGCTTGAAAGCACCCTTTCTCCTCTTCCTTCAACCTCCCATTTTCCAGAGTCCTTCAGCACACCATGAAGTTAGAATCTCTTCTAATGAACTCATACTAAGTGTCTAAGTAGCCCAAGATAGCAATGTACACGTCTAGCACACACACACACACACAAAAAAAAACGAAACAAAACAAAACAAAACACCCATCCAGAGCCAAGGAGAGAGATCTGGATTCACTGGAGTTCTTGGCCCACTGGCTATGTGACCTTATGTAGGTCTCAGCTCCTAGCTCAACAGTACCTTCAGTTGTGACACTGTATCCAAGTAACGTAGCTCCTGAGTGGCTGTGAGGAAGCTTACTCAGTTCCCGGTAAGAGCCCACTAATGCTCATTTCTCTTACCATTAGGGAAGGGGGCATCTGTATTTTAAAAGGAGTTGATAATAACAGAGAACCATTTTCTTAAGTTAAATTTAATTATGGGAGGTGACCCTTTCAAATGTCACCTTCTGGGGACATTTTCTCTCCCACTGTCCCTCCCTTCCTCCTCTTGACTTTCTTGCCAGAGAGAATGAGCTCACAGTAGTGAACTCAGCACCTGTCAAATTGTATTACAGGTAATTTCCACAAGTCTGTCTACTCCTCTAGATTAAGAACTTGTTAAAGTCAGGGCTAAATCTAAGTTAGCAACCTAAGCATTTTTAGTAAATGTCTGTAGAATGAATAAGCAATTTAAGAGACAGGAGGGCATTTCCAGCATCCCAGCTATCACATCACTGCAATGATACCATAAGGCCTAGGCCACTGGTCCTCAACCATGGCTCCACGTTATAAATAATAAATTTCTAGACCCAGCATCCACCTCCAGAAGTTCTGATTTCATTGATCTTGGCTGGGTCCCAGGCAAGCTCTCAGATGATTCTAATGACTGCTTCTCTGAGGACCATTGGTTAGTCTATATATACCAACCCACATTCTCATTTATACATCAATCACCACTTTTTCCATAGTTCTTGCAAACACCGCGTTTGCCAATGACTCCAGGACAACTGCTAATGTCATCTGACTCTCCCTTAACTGGTATTTCTATTTCTCACCGGTCTTTCTCACAGCTCCTTCCCTGTACAGTGGTGGAAAGGGTGCTCAAGGACAAGGACTACACAGAAAGAGCTATTACCTTCCATTCCCTTGGGCCTCGGTGTCTCAGACCATAGCACCACCTGCTTCTGAATGCCTTGTTCATAGGAAGCCAGAGAGCTCATGGGAAAAAGAGGGTCAAAGGACCCATGTCATCAAGGTACCCATGAGAGCCCTCAAGTATTTTTGTTATATACTCGACTTGGTACTGTAAAGAAAGAGTGTATCAAAGATTTTGTGGCATTTTAGACATCTAATAACGGTTCCTATACAATTTAGTTTCACTCTCATCCACAGTGGGCCAGAGGTCTTGGGCAGCTCCTAAGTTATCTTTGCAGTACTGCTTTTATGACTCAATTATAAGTTGCCTATGCTCAAGTTAAAATTTTCACAGCTGCAGTAAATGTTTATGGAGGTAAACTGGCACGTCATAAATTTTCAAATAAGGAGATATGAGGTCTCCACAGGATTACTACCATTTGTTTTGAAAGACCATTATAATGGATAGAAACCTTACCCTAATGGTGACCTCCTCTAGCCCTGTTCTGATGTAATTACAATGTCTGTCTTTAACTCTCACAATATTATCTATCATTTACCCTCAGGGTAATCTCAAGAAGTGATTCTTATTAGTCTCCTAGTACAAATGGGGAAACAGAAGATTCAGAGGTTAAATACCCCATGGAAGGTCCTACCTTTATGAAGTGATGAAGTTAGTACTAGACATGTCGGAGTCCCCATGCATCCCACTGATGGGTGGGCAGGATATGGGTGGTCTAGACAGTCTAGGGACTGGGGGCAACTTGAGTTTGTTGTTGCTGTTTGCTTGCAGATGCAACAAAGGATTTTACTACAATCCTGAGAGAGAAATTGGAAATTGATAGGTCTCACCCCAGAAATTATCAAAAGGTAAACAGAAGGTTTCTTTTGTGTTTCTTGCAATAATACCAAAGCATACGAGTCCATGAAGTTGTTCCAAAAGAGCTAGATTTATATACAGAGAAGAAATACAGTGCATGCGCACAGACACATCTGTGCGGACACAGATGAAAGAGAAAACAGAACAACTGATTCGTTGTCTCTTAATCAAACTGAAAAGTAAGCTACAATATAGGCAGTGAATGGATGAAGAAGGAAGGGAAAGGAGGGAAGAAAGGAAGGGAGGAAGAGAGGGAGGAAAGGAGAGGAGAACTGTTGCTTGTCAATTGTTGTCAAGGGGTTGCCTTGCACATACCTCACCTTCAATCTTATTATCTTCTAAAATGACTCATTTATACGTTTATTCACCAACTATTTCTTGAGGCCTCTCATGTGCTCAGTGCTACTGGGCAGTGGAGACAATAAACGGATCAGACATTACTTCATGAAGAGAAATAAGGCATGCTCATAAATAACTAGAAAATAAGGATAGAAGGCAATGCTATAAGGACATTCAGATAAAGAGGTCTCATAATTTGAAGGAAAAAGAATGCTTCCATTTAGAAGAATCAAGAAGAGGTAAAATTTAAACATGAAGAGTTACAAAAGATACACAGGTAGAGAAAATAGCATAGTTTGAAGCAAAAATGACAAATAATACATTTATAATAGATGTGAGAAATAAGTGTGAAAAGCAGGCTGACTCTAGTTTGGGGACAGTTTCAAAAACTGAATTACAGATTGTCTACTTCCTTCTGTAGGGCTGGGAGAGCCACTGACTGGGGCCAAGGACACCACGAGCACAGTAGCCAAGTTGTACTTCATGAACTCATCGGAAAGGAGGGCAAGAGCTCCTGAAGTGCCTGAGAGAGGGGCCAGGGAGACCAATGAAATCATTACTTTAACAGTCCAGGCCAGAGCTAATGCAGACCTGTCTCCTAATAATCTCCCAGACCCAACTTTTTCACAATCTCTCCCCCTCTACTCCTATTCTAACACGTGCTAACACACACATACACACACACTCTCTCTCAGCCATAGTGAATTTGAACTAGGTTCAGTGTCTTTCACAAGACATCACTAGACTATGTATATCCAGCTACCAAAATACTCGCCCTGCCAGGTGTTTTTGGCCTGGCCAACTTGTAGTTAGAGTTAAGAGTCTCCAGTTAATGTCACCTTCTGCAAGAACTTTTTGTTTTTAAACTTCCTCTTTGTTTAATTTTCTTCTGGCTGATTCCAGAGCATCCGTTATACCTTATCATAATTACATGCCAGCTGCCTGTTTCCTTCACTAGACCAGGCTCTGTGAGAGTAAAACCATGACTTTCTTTTTCAATTGCATACCCAAAACAATACCGAGAATAGCATTAGACTTGTAACAAATGTTAACTCGTATAGGAATCTTATAAAGCAAAATGTATATTACATCCTATATACACATAATACATGTTTAATAGACATACATACATAGAACATATATTAACTATATGTCTAGCTTTCAAATGCACCTCGAGCAGTGCTTTTTCAACATCTAGCAATGTTTTGAAAATTGCTTATTGACTAACTGCCAAATTAAGCTTTATTATTCTATAATTTCTTGCAACTTAATAGCAAATTCCTGGCTCAATCATTAGTCCATTATTCTGCTTCACTGTTTGTGCCAAGATAAAAACTGGACTCCACACTACAATTACATCAGAAAAGAGTAAGTAGGAACTGTAATATGGATTACTCAGATTGGAAAAGATTACTTAGAAGTATCAATATGGGGCGGCTGGGTGGCTCAGTGGGTTAAGACTCTGCCCTCGGCTCAGGTCATAATCTCAGCGTCCTGGGATCAAGTCCCGCATCGGGTCTCTGCTCAGCAAGGAGCCTGCTCCCCCCACCCCCGCCTAACTCTCTGCCTACTTGTGATTTCTCTGTGTGTGTGTGTGAAAAAAAAAAAAAAAAAATTTTAAAAAAAAAAAAAAAAAGGAAGTATCAATATGGTAGGTAGCTTGGCAAAAATCCTGAAGCACTGCTCAAGAGACCTACCAATAAAGTGAAACTAACTTTTGTTTGCCTGCTGTAGTACTTCCTATTAGAATTACCACTTTCCATTTTTCCCGATTCCAAAAAAATCCACAGCAATAAAAAAAAAAAAGTTCATGCTTGCCTCATTTTATTCTACCAGTAGCTGATATTGATCATTTTAATGGAGGATTTCTGCATGTGACATTTTCATCTAAAATATTTGAAAATAACAATTTTACTATCCACCCTAAGAGAATCCTACAATATCATGAAATCAAATATGAAAAGCCTTTCTAAAATTAAATGGAATTGTTCTAGAGTGGTGTAGTAAAATGCACTAGCATAAAAAAAAATAGGAATTAGCATATATGCCTAACTTCTAAACAATTTTTTCCCAAACTCTTTCAGTGAGTCATAATTCTGTGATTAAGTTTCACATTATTCACAAAATATGTTTAAATCTCTACATGCAACTATTTTTAGCTATTTCTGAAATTGTTTGTTTTGGCTTATTTCATCGTTAGCACTCACCTATAAGTCAAAATAATTTCAAATTTCATTTAAAAAGTTGTGGTTCCTAATTTACAGTAAATTTCTCTTGTACTGAATCAGGACAACTGTTTTTGGTTTGTTTTGACTAGTTTTTACATAAATTGTGCTCTGAAAAGGAAACTTAGTAAGGCAGTTTATTTTTTTAATATTAATCTCTGATAGAGAATAAAATTGATAATCAAACAGACTGATAACAAACAAATAGTAATTCCTCTTAAAAGTAGTATTCTACATTACAAACTGCCAGGGTTTTGCTAGAGTACACTAGTTTATATGGGGCAGGGGCACAGGTTCCCCCTCAACATCTCATCCCCCGCCACCATGAGTGAGTGGATGAAATTACTGGAGCCCATGTAGCACACAGCAAGAAAAGATTTATAATGTATTAGTCAATGCAGTTATTATAGGGAAAGATTAAACAGAGTACCCTGGAAGGACCAAGAAACACCTTAAAAAGATTCAAGAAAACTTTACAAATTATCTACAGCTTTATTATTTATGTTTAAAAGATATAATCCATCATTTGAGACTAAACAGCTCCCAAAATGACAACATTCTTAACTGTCAGATTTTAAAGTTGGGGAAACTTTCAGGTTAGATCACCCATTTTTAACAGCATGTCACTACTATTACATGGGTTTAACAGTACTGTCTTACAGTGTCTTCTCTTTGTATAGTCCTACCAGCTCACTACTTATTGTGGAAACTTTGTCATTTCTCCTTTTGTGGTCTTTCCAATGATATATTTAAAAACATGTTATACCCTACCCTCCATGTTTTTCCTCAATGTATTTCTATAGGTCCACTATTGTAAAAACACCTGTCAATTTACCACAAACCATTTCTTCTACCTCAGTTTTCATAAATAAAGCACTGCTCACACGAATGAACAGACAGATGGTTCTTCAAAATAAACAGACAATCTCCAAACTTCCTTTTTGAGAATTTTAATCTACTTCTCTTTTATCTGACTGCCTATTGACACCCAAAAAGCAAAAGGAAAGGTCGGGTGAAAATAGTATGAAAAGAAAAGGTGGGGTGGCATGGGCCATAAAACCTATCACAGGGTATATTTCAGAAAACAGATAATCAGTGCTATGACGTGCCCTTCTTACTGTGAAGTGCTACCAAAGAGGACGAAGTACGGAGGAAAACATGGCGGGAGTCAGGCATTTTCAAACAACTTCACAATGACCATATGAGTAACTGGTATTAACCATGTTATACTGTTGGGGAAATTAAGGCTCAAAGCAGTTAAATGACTTGCCCAAGGTTACAGAAGTAGCAAATAAAGTTTAAGTCTCAAATTCAGATCTGATACCAAGTTGCAGGATTGTGTCCTCATTAAGAGAGCTGGCTTCCCAGGAATCCAAACAGGTAAAATAGCATGCAGGTGGGAATTTCAGGCCATGCAATGGCCAGTGGTTAAACCAATCTGATTGGGATGGAGGCTTTATTCAGGGGAGGTACATTCAGAGAATAACGGCTGTGAAAATGAGCTCCCCATAAAATGGAGCTGGGAAGCCAGTAAGGGGAGGGGCTCTCAGGTACATTCCTTGGGGCCAGCCCGCGTAGTTCCGGCAGGAGGAAGGAAGATCTCCTCTCAGCCTGGCAACAGCAAGCTGCCCAGCTCTGCAGCCAATGAGAAGCCGCCACTCGGAACTCTGATTTTTCTCCCATGAACTTTCATCAAAACAATACCTCCTGACTTACTCAGTTCCTTTATAAAGGGATGCTCTCCTCCTTTGCTTTCCAGACTTGCCGATGGTTTGCAGAGTTTTCCTATTCTGAATTGCAATTCCTCTGCTGTTTCCAAATAAACTAATTTGCTGCCTGAGAACCTTTGTTGTTTAATTTTTACAGTGGACAAGGTGAAGTAAGTGGAAGTAACCTAAATGCCTAGTTAGGAAATCTACAATATAAGCAAGGATAACCCATTCATTGAATGTCTTTGCTGAGGACTACCTGAATGTCAGGAAGACCTATGGTGAAGAGGACCTAAGTCATAAGGATATAGAAAGATCGGCACTCATTAAACAAATCAAGAGTAAAGGCAGTTCCTGTGGCTTTATGGTACCCAACAACCCAAGACAAAACAGTTGCACTAAACTGTTCAAGTGGGTTACTGTAAACTAGTACACACATGTCCTCCCTAAAATCTATTATATACCAAAAGAGAAGAGAAAAACGGATTTGAACAATAATCAGGACTACCATATGATACCTTAGTTTATAGTAATTTATATTACTCTGTGAAGAAATGAAAATGTACCCACTCTATTATCCCTCAAGCAATGAAATATCTGCTTTGAAATCTTAAATTTATAAAACAAAAACATCTGTCACAAAATAAAAGCTATTTATCCATTTTTTTAATAAATTATGAACACACTGGTTAAATAAAAAGTAAGAAAATTAACTATGGATAACAAGGGGAAAAATATTACCACTTATTGTCGATGCTCCCCCAGACAGAACAGTAAACATAAGCGACTCAACTAAAGTTCTCCCAGAACCAGCCTCCACCAGACTGCTGCTCCTGTTTCTTCTCCTCATAGCATTGGTCAGACCTGCAGCTATGGTGCTAATTTATATGTTCACTTACTGACTGACTGATCCCACTAGGGATATAAGATCCATGGGAGCAAAGCCTTACTTCCCCTTGCTCAACGCGAGCCGCAGCGTTAACAAGAGGAAAGAACAGGTCTCACATTATCCTCCCCCACGACTTCATGATGGGAATACTGTTAACCTCGTCTCCCATTTGCTGACAAGGATTCTGAGATCCTGTGAAATGAGGTAATTTGTACAAAGTCACAGAACAATTAAAGCAATGGAGACTCATCTGCCTGATTTACAGGTACTATATAAACAAATTCGGCAGGCTATGTTTAGAACAAAGATAGCATCAAGCTGAAATTCAAATAGCCAGTGATGTTTAAAAGGCAGCAATTAAGAAAACAATCTCTAAGGACCCTTTTCATTGTACATTAATACAGTCAGACAGACTTCTTATGGCCATCACCCCAATACACTTTGAGTTACACGATGGACTTCACGCAAATGGACTATTCACAATTGACTACATCAGTTGCAACGGTGTATCAGTATGTCACAGCTGGTTTGTATGAAATCCATTAACAAAGTTGTCACAAACAAAGTTGTTGCCATTACCCTTTGGGAAAAAAACTCAGTTTTGCCCCAAAGTAGCAGTGTGGACACTATAAAGATAATAGCATGTCTCCATCCTTCTCACTTTGGATGAAATTGTGAAGAAAATCTATCTGATAGTTTTGATATTAAAAACTGTAGGTTCATCTTGGAAAACCATGAAGGATGAACTGAATGTCAGTGATAAAAACAGATTCATATAAAACTAGTTGCTCTCAATAACTGCTAGAAAAGTTCCATAAATTAGGCACCGTTTTTTCAGTGAGGCCCTTAGAAAAAAATATTTACGATAATTTTGTACTTTCTACTAAAAGAGATAAATATGAGGATTCTGAAGGAAACAAATGACTCTTGAGACAACAATCTCTACAAAGAACTGATGGATTATAAGTAACATTCAAACTCACTGCGCCAACTACTGCACATACACAGGAAAGAGGATCCTCCATCTACAATTTTGCTAATTTCCTATTTTTCCTTCTATCTATTAACCAATATACATTGGGTGCCTAATGGCTTATCATCATGCTGGGTGACAGAGGATAGAAAAAGAAATACAAAATACAATTCCTACCGGTACATAGAGTCAGATGTAGGAGGGATCGGTGGCATCTGACTTCATGAGAAATTTCCTCAAAAAAGGAGGAGTGGATAAAGCTGAGCTCAAATGGTCAAAGGAAATTCTTTCAGACCCGGAGAGGATTCATATCCCACCTGCCCACCCATTCATTGTCTTTGAAAGGTAAATTGGTGGCTTTCTTAACCTAGCAGTCCAATACGGTTCTAGAGACTTCTAGCTCTTTGTTGCCATTTTCTGGTAAGGACTAGAATTACCGTGCTTCTTAAAAGTGCTCTGGAATCTAGGATCAGTCTTGGATATCAAACAATCCTCTAGGATAGACTCTAGCTGCACGATAATTTGTGTTTGTAATCTGCATCACAGACTTACAAGGAATCAAAGTCCATAATCCCCTTCTGTACCTACTTTATTGGGAATACAGTGTCACTGCTTTCTAGGATCTCAGAGAAAGCACCTAGAAAACAGGCACACATGGAGAGGGATTTGAGGGAGGAATGGCACAGGACAGGGAGACAGCCCATTAAGAGTTGGGTGGGAAGGACAGCCTTGTTTATAAAGATGACTTCTGTCACCTTCCTCTGGCATCTAGGCAAGGGATTCTAGACTCCTTTTAGGAGATACCTCAAAGAGATAAGATAACACCATTCTAGAATCCTAGATCTCAGGCAACGAATTGTACACCACAGTAAAATGCTGGAAAACTCAACAGGCCATCTGCACAAGGCATGTTTCTGGTGAAAAACACGTAAGGGGCTTTGGGATCTTCTACTCAGATGAATTCTCAGGAATATTTTTGCATTTTATATGAAGTTTCCCTTACATTCCTGCAAAAAGTGGAAACAGCTACCTTTCAGAAGAACATGATAGTATTGGCAGTGCACCAAAATATTCTGAAAGGCTACTTTTATAATATACGTTCTTTCTTTGTATGTGTCTTACGTAATTTTGCCAAAAATAGGAATAGGTTGGTTAAGAAGAAATGTTAAAGCAAACATATATTACTCCCAAAATTAAAGATTAACACTACAAATGTTTTATATTTCTTGCTGTTCCTTAACAAAAGCAGAAATTCTAGGATGGTTGTTTATTCAAAGAGGCTGAAGGAGGATAGGTATGCTGGTTTTCAAAAGCATTCCGTTCATATTTTGAGTTTTGAAATAGCACATGAAATATGTAAATATGTACAATGGACTCAATTAGTTGAACTCTGCCCCCATTAACACCACTGCAATGGACTTCGTATCAGTTATAGCTCTTCATTTTTGTCAGAAGGTCTGAAATGTTTAATAGAAGCATTATGCAGCAAAGAGAGGTGAACTAGTTATTATTATGGATACAGTATTACCTAAGCAGCAGTCCATATATTAAAAAATAAGGCCCATCTTTAATGATCTCTTGTTGATATTTCTTTTTTTTAAAGGCTTTATTTATTTGACAGAGAGATATAGAAAGCATATAGGCAGAGCAGAAGGCAGAGGGAGAGGAAAAAGCAGGCTCTGCACTGAGTAGGGAGCCCGATGCAGGGCTTGATCCCCAGGACCCTGGGATCATGACTGAGCTCAAGGCAGACACTAAACCAACTGAACCACCCAGGAGCCCCCCCTTGTTGATATTTCTATCACATAATTTAAATATGAAAAAAGTCTGTATGCCACTATTTGCTATATATAAATCTCAAAGGCCTCTAAAATGTAAACATACTTTTTTTTTAACCAAATGAAAGGACTTCATGATGCTCCCCCTCTTTGTAACCCATACTCAGTAAAAGAAACTCTTAAAAACCCTTTGCAATTCATTCAGATGATAAAAGCGAAGAGAATGCCAATACTTTCCTACCAATTCCCTGCAAACTTAGCCTCCCCCCACCAAAATAGAATCGGAACGAATTCATCAGAATTTTAAAAATATGCCTCCCTGTGAGTTGGGTTAGGAAGGGGACAGACAGACAGGTTCCATGGACATGAGGTAATTGTATGCTACTTCTCACCACTTCCCATTAGGATGTCACCACTTTGCCAACCAAATTTGATGTTCTTCCCTCAGAGATACCCTGGTTTTCATCATGAACTATGCCAGGGGGTTTCATATAGAAAATCCCAGTGAAATAATGCCTGGCCCATGTTTAGCAAAATGCCACACAAACAAAACCATGTCAGGCAGAAGCCAAATGCCCAGAGAATAAAAAGCGTACAGAATAAAGCCCCCCGCCCTCCACCCGGCACTGCCAGCTTTCCTCTCAAAAGCCTTCTAGAGCTGTAAGGAGCATTGCTGTTTCAGGTGTGATTTTCAGGGAAGTTGTATGAACCAAGGTTTTAAACGCAAGTGACAAGGTCAGAAGGAGGAAGGTTTACAGGTACGAGGATCTGGAAGAAAAAACAGAGATGTGGCAAGAAGTTCAGGAATTTGAAGGATAATGTCAGAAATCTATGAACAGAAGCCTACACAGTTACATAACACACCTGCTCCTAGTGGTGAAGACTTCCCATTTCAAATTTGGGATCATTGTTATCCATTCTAGGAAAGGTTTTCATTTCTCCAAGAAGGATCTCCTACATGTGAGATATGCTGCACAATTCCTTTAAAACTGACAAAGGAGACAGTGCTTCAGAACGGGTGCTCAAAAAGCAGAGATACATTCAGGTTCCAATCCCACTCTGCCACTTACCAACCCTGTGACCTTGTGCATAACTCATAATCCTCTGGGCCTCAGTTTCCACATCAATAAAATGGGACTTTTGAGGATTTAAATAGTGGGATTTTTGAGGATTTAAATAAAAATGTGTGTAAAATCAATAGCTAGTATCTAGAAAACACCAGCAGACTATAGTTGGTCTTCTTATAAGTTTATCCGGATTTGTTAGATGAAAGTTTTCCAGTCTCTCTTACATGAGTGTATTTTGAAGGTCTCAGTTCACTGTTCTGGTAAGGGGGGGTGGTGGGCGGCTTCCCACAAGATCACAGCTCCTGCTCTGCTGTTCCACAGACTGTAGGACAAGGGCATTCTTGCCTGTGCTTTCTAGCCCTCTCCCTGAATCAGGTGTCCCCAGGATCAGTGTTACTGCTACTTGAGTGCGCTTTCTCATGGCAAGAAAGAAGGCATGATGTCATATTTCTAAAAGCTTGATCTCAGACTAAGTCACCAGAGGACTGTCCCCCATTTATACCTATTCACGTGTACATGTGTGAGTGAGTGTGTGTGGGTGTGTGTGCAGAAAGAAAGATAAATATATGGAAGAGGCAGAGACAGATGTCTGTATGTGGATCTGTGTACACAGAATGATCAATATACATGCATATACAAAGAGCACATATAGAAATTAATCCCTACTCGAGGTCTGTGAAGTATTTCATGTGACCTAGGAAGGATAAATGAAAGGGAATTAGGCTCTAAACTGCAAAATCTTTAGTATTAATCTATTAATATCTATAGTCCTATTTTCTAGCAACTCAAGAAACTGCTCCACTATCAACCAAACTTCCTCCTTTGCCCTTATTTTAGAGCATGATTTATGTAATAGAGATACTGTTACTCTCCATTAGTTCCTTTACTGATATACCCGTGTAAGTAATTTACATGTAAACTATGAGATGTGCTTAGTGAATACCCACCCAATACTGTCAGTGAAATGTTTCCAGACTTCCAGCTCTTACTTTTAACTGCTAGGTCTCTGACCCAGAGTCTTTGGTCATTTCTCAGAAAATTCTATGCCCCCTTCAGCCCTGCCTGTTTCTCATCAGAGACAGAAACCCCAAACTGGACGTAGGCAGGTGGACATAAGACCTGAACTGGGAATCTGAAGCACCTATGAGCAACAGGCTAGAGGAAGAACATTGCTCCCCTCGGTTATAAGAATGGGACTTCTGGATTAGGAGAGCTACAAATCTAAAAACCATTAACTAATTTTTGTTAGATCTTGTCATTTTTCAAATCCTGTTGGCCCAGTACTAGTATGAAAAGATCCTCGGGATTTTAAAGCTTTGTGTCCCCCAGAGCCTTGTATATGCCCAAACGTAGCAATGTTCCATTTCCTCAGTTGCTGTTTGTACAAACAGTGAATAAGGACATACTAAGGTAGGCGGCCAACTGGGTGTCCTCTCTGGCTGGGTCACCAAGCCTACTCAGAGCACATGGCTCAGACTTCCTCCCAAGCACCAATAAAATCGTACACATGTCATGGATCTTTGGGATTGTTCCTGAATACCCAAAAAACTACATGAATATATTATATCTAGGGAAAACCTGTTAGCCTAGAAAACAAGGGTCAGTGGCTCAGAGAATGGAGCACTGTACAGTTTGCTGTAAGCCACTGACCTCCATTCTTACGGTTTCCTTTTCTCATAGACTTCTGGAATGCCCCTGGTAAGCTGATTTCCCACTCTTTAACTAAATCAATAGGACTTTAATCACCTTTCTTAGGCTAGGAGATCAGTGAGCACGTACATGTATATACCTACTATGCACATAGGTAGCAAATATACATAATTTGTTTTCTATATTTAATTTTAACATTAATTAAATTAGGAGACTCTCCTAATATTAGGAGAGTCAAAATTGCTCAGGAAACATATACGGATTAGAAGGGCACAGGTAAGGTTGAACTTCTCGGACATAAATGCTTTCTGTGACTTCTGATGAAAGCAGCAGAGTCATTTCTTTTTTTTTTTTTTTTTAAAGATTTTATTTATTTATTTCTCAGAGAGAGAGAGAGAGAGAAAGAGTGCACAAGCAGGCAGAGGCAGAGAGAGAAACAGGCTCTCTGCTGAGCAAGAAGCCCGATGCGGGACTCGATCCTAGGACCCTGGGATCATGACCTGAACCAAAGGCAGCAGCTTAACCGACTGAGCCACCCAGGTGTCCCAGCAGAGTCATTTCTTCATGAAAAATGCAATAAGAACACTTTTGTGGGACAAAGAGTGTATATGAGGGAGGAATACTTCTACAGAAATCTGCAACAGAGAAGGATAATTAAAAGAGGGTGACTAAACATATTTTAGTTCTTGACTATATGAAATCATGGCTTTTGAAGGAGGAGACACACTGTCATTTACTCTTTTCAGATTTTTATTTTTAGAAGACAAATTTAATCTTAATATTGCAAGACTTCGATGTGGACAATTCCTTTCTTTCCAAGGATTTGCTTTCTTAGCTTTCGTTTAATAACAGTTTTATATTCTACACCAACTGCAATGCCGTCTTGTGCTTGGTGCAGGGTTATGCTGCTGCAGTCATATAAAAATAGCAAAGGCAAAAAAAAAAAAAAAAACACAGCAGACCGGAATAGTAGACCAGAATAGCTTAAAAATGGAAGCTTTTGGATAAATCTCTCTGAAAGAATTATAATAGTTACAACACCTGATTCCATGCTGTAAAATCATTCTTCTTTCATTATATAATATTAAAATTACTTTGGGGATTCATATTTCTTTCTCCCCAGACCAATAAACTATTAAAGCTATACCGGGTCTCAAAGAGTTCAAAATCCAAGCTGCACTGGCCTGCTGTGTCTGTTTACTTAATCTATTTTTATAACACTGCAGTAGCAGAACCAACTTACCAAATACCTGCTTCAATATTTTGCACCACATTGATTCAAGAGATAAAATTTATGAGAAGCAAGCAGCAAACTCTGTTTGTTTTTAATAAATCAATCTACTCTGTACTATTAAAGTCAGGGCCACAAGGAACCCCAGATAACACCGTTTTAAACATCTGAAATACAGCCCCAAAATATTTTAATTTTTTTCCCAACTCTGTTTTGCCAGGTCAGACAGCTGCCTCCTTCACCTGTGTGATCCAGCACACGTCGCCGTTCTCAGTTTGCCCGTCTGAATGTCTGCCCCGAAACCTCGCAGGTTTCTTGATACACAATAGGCCGTTGGGGTAGGTGTATCACCTCTACAGCAACCCATGACACAAACATACTACAACTAAGTTATTTAATAAAATAAACCCGTGCCAGTGAACATCCTTCATGCCCAAGAACGATGCCAGATTGAACTTTTACTTCTGAAAGCATTTCTAACAATTCAATGTACCCAAGAAAAATAAGCTTGAGAGTACTGACAAGAACAGGATTTGCCAATTAAAAGTGGTTGCCATAGAAACAGGATTTAATATGTTCTGTGAAAAATATGAACATGTCATGCTTTCTCTTTAGTCATTTACATTTGAACATAAAATGTGAAAAACACAATTATAGAGAGGAGTGTAGCTCCCTAAGGGAGCATCAAACACATTCTCTTGTTCGGAAAAAAAGAAAAGTTCCTTTTCTCAACCAAAAATGAACACATGCTCTGTTTTCTTGAATTTTTTAGAGATTATTTGAGTAATATATCACTTCAGTGTATGGTGTGATTTTTTTTTTCTAGAACTGAACTGTTTTTTTCCCAAAGTACTCTACTAGATTTATATTTTCTGAAAGTCTTCAAACACTGTGCTCTTTGAAAAATAACTTTTAAAAATATCTTTTGAATTACTCAAGGGGAAGATCATTACAAAGGATCCTTTGACATTCTAAACACTCTAAATACCACATGTTAAAAAGTATTTTAAGTACATCATTGAATGTTCCTGACTGTTGACTCAAGGGATTAATATGGGTTAGACTCTAGCCAGATGACCATAACCAGCCACAGAATATAAAATAGAGAACTACTCTATCACTTTTATTACTGTTTTACTAACATCGTCCATGACAAGAATTCTGGACATAGTGCTATTAGTCTTCAGGTGGTGACCCAGAAGATAAATATTAATGTTTTGTAGAAATTCTATTATGCAGTTGCCAGATTATACTTTTTCGATATCAGTGTAAAAAGCAAGTGACACATTTAAAATGTGTTTTTTGAAAGGCTCAATCCATTATGATGTGAAATGATTCATTATATATAAAAGGAAGTTATCCTATGACTGATGAAAATAAAAAATTATTTATTCCTTCATCAGTTGAGCATAGAATTAAACATTCATGTGGGAAAGGTGCTGATATTAAACTTAATACCTTAACATAGTATACCTTTGACTATTCAGAAATGGTATGATTGTTTATAATTGAAAGATTTTAACTGAGTTAAAATCTAAAGATTTTAGATGAAAGAAAGCAGGTGTTAGGAAAGAGGAGGCTAATTTTCTTAATCATAGAAAATCACCTGAATTAAAATATTACAAAGTATATGAGAGTACCAGCCCTATAAATTGTCCTGTCTTCCCTTGTGAACATTTTCTCTCCCATCAAAGAGGGCTAAAGAGTACTTTATTTAAGACAACAATGGCTCTTGGAAGATTTAACCAAAGAAAAGCCTAAATACAAGAAGAAACATGCTTGGGGGAAAAAAATGTATTTCAAAATACCTTACAAATTCATTAAAAAAAAAAAAAGCAAACAAACCTTAAGCTGTTTACCTTTCAAATTACAACACAGATGTAAATCCTGAAACTAAGTATTGCTACCAAATAGAAAGGGTTCGTGTTCTGAGATTCCTACTAGAGATGTGTAACCTCTCTTGCATTACTTTAAAAAGTATAAGTAATTCTGAAAGTTATACCATCATTACTTGGTCCTCTTTTCAGGCCTAAAGAGTAAATAATATTTATCCAAATAAACTTTATGAGAACATGCCCACTAAAGAATCCAGTGTACAAGCGATACTCAAACAATTGGCCAACTCCGGACACGGCCTATCTAATGGTACAAAGTTCAGAATTATAAACACCTGACGGCACAGGTTTATAAAATCAAGACATTTCCCAAGCAACACAAAAGAATGTCTGTTTCATCAAGCGATAAGGTCCTCCCCCTCTGCAGATTACGATGTTAAGTTTTAAAGTCAAAAGTTGGAAAGCAAACATCCTATAAACTCTGCACCTGCCAGAGAGTGTTGGAAACCACCTGCTTGGGAGTCTTCTGATTTGGTTCAACAACCAGCACCACGTCAATGCTGCCTTCGGGGATGTTAAAACACTGTGGCTGTAATCTAGCTGTTCTTCAGTTTCTTTTCTGAGATGGGTTGCTCTTAGAGTATCACCATTATTGTCATTAATGTTGCTCGTTTTTAAATTGACAATGAAATGTAATTTTTAAAAAAATGTAACTTCTAAAAATCACTTGAACTTAGTTTGTATTCTTTTCAAACTGTGCACATTTTATCTTCAATTACTTTTCTGTAATTCTTTAGCCAGGCAAAAAACAGGGAACAATGCTTATGGGGGTAAGGCTTATTTGACATATGAGAAATACTTTTTAAAGGGGCACCTGGGTGGCTCCGTGGGTTAAGCCTCTGTCTTCGGCTCAGGTCATGATCTCGGGATCCTGGGATCAAGTCCCACATCAGGCTCTCTGCTCAGCAGGGAGCCTGCTTCCTCCTCTCTCTCTCTGCCTACTTGTGATTTCTCTCTCCATCAAATAAATAAATAAATTTTTAAAAAGTAATTAGTATACCTGGGTCTATGGACAAAAAGTGCAATGATAGGTACTTACTCCACTAAGAAGCATTTCCTCTGAGCAGGGTTTGCTAGAGCCGACCTCCACCCACCACCCCCTCTCAAGCGTCACTTTCCTTAAAATAAAACGTGGACTTCTGTTGTATACCAAGCATATGGCGTCTATAATAATTCAAATGCATATTACTTACATTTTACATTTTGAAAAGCAATATGAAAATGTTTATCATTCTGTTACCCAAATGATCAACACGTTTCAAAGTAAATTCTCACTTAATCTAACTAAACAATAAGTCTAACAAATAATAAATCTTAAACCTCCCTTTACTGGCACGGATTTACTCAGGTGCTAGGAGCACAATATACATCTGCTCAATGGCCATCACATAAAAAGGAAATCTGAGGGATGCCTGGGTGGCTCAGTCGGTGAGGCCGCTGCCTTTGGCTCGGATCATGATCCCAGGGTCCTGGGATCAAGTCCCACATGGGGCTCCTTGCTCATCAGGGAGCCTGCCTCTGCCTGCCACTCTGCTGGCTTGTGCCTTCTCTCTCTCTCTCTCTCTCTCTCTGACAAATAAACAAATAAATAAATAAAATCTTAAAAAAAAAAAAAAAGGAAATCTGAAGTAAGTGAAGGTAAAATCTCTCTCTTCGTCCCAAATCAAAGGGACACTCTCTGAATCATTTTCATTCCTGTTCTTTTTCCTACAGGACAGCAACACAGTTTTCAAGGTAAAAGAACCATGAAGTGTATCCTAACACATCTACACACTAAAAAGCATTCATCTCGCAGCCTCAGCATCAATACAATGCAGAACTGCCCAGAGGATTCCTCCGAAAACAGCTCGAGAGCGGACACTCGGGAATTAGTCCCATGGCAGCTATTCCACAGGGATAACAAACCTTTGTTGATCTTGTTACAATGGATCCTTTACACCAGCTCATCTAATTTAATCTAATGTATTCTCTATTCATGAAACAGCATTTCTCTATAACCCAAAGTCTCACATTTTTGCTATTTTCAGGATACGCTCGGGCTTTCTATACAGGGCATACAAACAGCTCTTAAGCTGTGGAGGGTCATAGACACCTCTCTATGTTATGGACGTACTCTCCAGAAAACTGCCCAAGTGGAATTAAATAAAACCCTGGGGCTTGTGAATACCCCTGCTGAAATTAAGAGCTCCTTTAGCGGTTCTGTGTAGCTTCTAAGGAATCCCCGAGTTAAGGTGGACTGCCACGCTCCAGCCCACAGCAGGACTTGTCAAAGAACGTGGGACTCGTCAAGGCATCCAAAAGCAAGTCAGTTCCTACAAAATCATTATTGGCAAGCAATCTGATGGAGAGGCTTTTGGTGGCTAATAGAGATTTCAGAGAAATTTGGTAGAAACTTGTATCAAAACAAAACACTGATACCACCTTCAAAGAGAGCCCTTGTAGCCTGGGCTTCTGGAATCCAGAGGTGGCATCAAGCAGGTCTTCCCTTCTGGGGCTGACTGGAAGGGCAGCCCCTCTGTTTCTCAGGTGAGAACCACTCCTTGAAGGAGAGGTTAGTGGGAGACTCAGTACTGTGTCGGAACACCCTGATAACTACGCAATGACAGGCAAAATAAAACGGCATTATAGAACTAAGAATGCTAAAGCAAACAAAACCAAATAAAGTTGCAGAAAATAGCAGGGTAACAGAAACTGAATTTAAAAGGCAAGGAAAATAAGTAAGAGCTAGATCCTGCCTGACAAAATAAGAAGAGCTAACAGAACAGGGCACCTATCCAAATCCCACTTATATTCTGCCATTGAGGACAACTAGCTTCAAAATGGAAAATATTAAAGATAAAATACAGTCTGCATAGTCGCCTGGGATACATATCCAAAAGAATTCATGGACAAGAGAAGCAGTATAAAACTGAAAATGAGCTTCTAAAAAAGCACAGTTTTCCCATTTTTATTTTGGATTTTCCAAGTTTTATTTTTCTCTTTCACATTTCAAATTATTTGAAGCTTTAAGGAAGGGGCAGAAAAATCTTATTTCCATTCTCTCTAGCTCCTTTTACAAATACAATGTATGATTTCTCCAGCTTTTGTCCCTTCTTAAAAATATTATGTGGCAAGGGACAAATATTCCATCATAGAGTCATCATTCATGATGTTACATTACAATTTTAGGAGAGAAAAATGTTTCTTTTCCCTTAATAAATCATTGTCTTAAGCGGCATTTGGTTTAACCACTGCATAAGACAAACAGGGTTAAGAATGGTCAGCTAGAATGGCCAGCTAGTTTTCCATTTGGCTCTTTCTATTGCCAAGTGGGTTTAAAGGCAAACCATGTCATCCTTATATTGCTTACTTGATTAAACATTGCCACCTCTGCTTACTAAACAAATCTAAATATACTTTCCTTGGGGTAACTAAGGAGTGTGTTATGGCTACTTAGTTACACTAAGGTTGTTTCTAAACCAATTGACATATACGCTCAATGCATAATATGTTCCTGCCTCAAAAAAATAGGATCCTGGGGTGCCTGGGTGGCTCACTGGGTTGACGCCTCTGCCTTCGACTCGGGTTGAGATCCCAGAGTCCTGGGATGGAGCCCCACAGCGGGCTCTCTGCTCAGCAGGGAGCCTGCTTCCACCTCCCCACCCTGCACCCGCCTGCCTCTCTGCGTACTCATGATCTCTCTCTGTCAAATAAATAAATAAAATCTTAAAAAAAAAAAAAATTAGGATCCCTGTACTGAAGCAGGTTAGGGTGTCAAAAAGCAGTTGAAAGACAAAGTAGTAAGTCAATCAATTATTTGACATCAAACAACTAAACCCTTCAAACTGACTGGGCTGATCATTTTGAAATGAAGTTAAGCATGTTAGAGAAATACCAATTTAAGTCTTTTCTTACTCGGTTAAGCTACAAAGCTACACTACATCACATTTTTTTTTTTATAAACATATATTTTTTTTCCCCAGGGGTACAGGTCTGTGAATCGCCAGGTTTACACACTTCACAGCACTCACCATAGATCACATTTTTAAATCAAAGACATGAAACATACCTTTCACAGAAACCCATGTGGAAATTAACATTTGTGAAAGGAAAAAGCAATTATTTGCCCATTAAATTAAGACCAATTTTCATAAAAATATGAATGTGGAAAAATAAAATAAAATCAAACTTTGCTAACTATTGAATATGCTAGATCATCACCAAAATAAATTTTCTGATAAGTGGTTTTTCCAGTAAACAGCATACCATATGGTCCCCTGTTCTGCTATAATGTTTCAATAAGTAACTAATCAAAACATGTTCATCTTTTATATTATATCAAAATTTTAAATATCTCAACTATAAAAAGGAATTTTTTTTTAAATGATAGTGTGCATTTATAGGTAGGGTATCTTTTTTTCTATTTTCTAGCAAGAAAGGATATATACCTAATTTAATATGCCCTGGGATTTTTCTATACTCTGCCTAAAATATACAGATGTGGCTCTAGCAAGGAAACCTACAAACTTCTGCTGCCTTCCCATATACCCATATTTACACATATTTCTCCAAATACAGATGTGTTTATCTTTCAATCCAGGCTTTGTTACAAATAATCTTGAATACAGGCAGCCTTTAGAGCTGCTTTTTATATAAAATGTAATATAAGTGTGAAATTTGTTATAATGAAAGTATCTATTATAAAATCTGAGTTTGGGAGAAGATGTATGATTTTTGCCATTTGGATTAGTCTAAAAGAACGGAGGAATTTTCTTATGACTATTTTGACTATTCAAAGAATCTTCCTGTGTAATGCCAAACAAAAACATATCAATATTCAAAGGGAAAAAATAGTAAATGTAAAGAAATGTACAGTGGGAGATATACACATTCAAAGTACATAAACGGTCATAAATGACTGAAAGAAATGCAATACAGGAAAATGCATAAATGCCGTATGGAAATATAGCATGTGAAAACGTCGTAAGTCCCATGTGAAGGGCTTAATGTAATGTAGTGAGGTATTACAGATAGTCTTTATTTAAGCTCACAATACTCCAGATACACTTAGCTAACACTTTGGGGACAAGGATGATGAGGAAAAAGCTATAAAAACTCTTTTCAAATCTCTTCAGAGGCTTGTACCTAGTAATCCGTTAATAATCTGAAAGTCCTTCCATCCACGCGCTTGTTTTTCTGTCCTCTTATCTTCTTTCTCTCGTTTCTTCTACCTGGCTCAGTGCCAGTTAGACCTGAAGATAAACTTTGAACTTAGAGTCAAGGAAAGAGTTCAATTCGAGCAATTTGAAAGAGAAGGAGCTTTGGAATTCTCAAATTATCTCACTTTCTTTCCTTCTTTGATCATTTCAGGCACTATATTTTAGGCATTCGAGGACCAATATGTTCTACAACTGTTAACGTTGGATTTTTGTGGGCACTTCCTATTTTTATACTTTATGATGCATCTTTTAAATTTCAAGAGTGTGACAAAAGAAGTGTCTCAAACACAGAGAACACAGTAAGTGATGGAGAGCGAAGGAGTTCCTTGATCTCAAGGTTATACAACACGAAATGTGCTAGTGAACAATGGCACAAAAAATCTCACACCTAGAAACTTAAAGAAGAGTTCTTTGTTGTTGAGAATTAATATTAACTCGCCCTGCCTGGGAAGAACAGTCTGTGTGGTTTTTGAGCTCTCTTTGCTTTTAGAAAAGATACTTAGTGGGGGTGCCTGGGTGGCTCAGTGGGTTAAGCATCTCCCTTTGGCTCAGGTCATGATCCCAGAGTCCTGGGATCAGGCCCCCACTGGGCTCCCAGCTCAGTAGGGAGTCTGCTTCTCTCTCTCCCTCTGCCTCTCCCCCTGCTTTCTCTTTCTTTCAAATAAGTAAATAAAGTCTTTTAAAAAATGATACTTATTTAGAAGGTCTTTAATTGCCTTATAATGTAAGGATCCTGTCATGAACTTTGGTCTATCTTAAGGAAATTAGAGTCCATCAGCAATTCAAACAGAGCAGAGGCAGGGTACCTTAACATCTTCATCTGAATCTTTGATGAAAACAAACAAAAAAGCCAAAAGAAAACAAACTTTAAAAACCTAAAAAACAATCCAAAAACAAAAATAAAGAAACAAGAGCCCCCATCAACCCTTCAACAACTTCCTGGTCCTTTGTCACTTATTTGTAGCAATTACTAAAATGTCATTTAGAAAAATCTGTGTTCCCATAAATTTAATGAAGACAATTCTGAGCTATCTGGAATGGTTCCAGGAAAGGAAAAGGCATCATGCCCAAAATATTAAGTAAAATAAGAACAATAGTTTGAAAGAAAAGCTGAAATGATTTTAATATTTAGACCTCCAAGAAAAGCTACTATGTATCCACAGGTGGTTTGCAGTGGGAGGGAAAATGCTGTAATTACTCAATATTAACCATCATTGGTTGGCAAAAGGGCACACTGTGATCAGATATTTTCAGAAATAACCATATCCTACACGTATAGGAATTCCTGCTTCAGGGTGCATCCTGTCCATTTTCTAGTGTCTTCAATAAAAATACTCAAGTTTAGTTATCAGAAATGTCAGTGGCATCCCCTTACACAAGTCTTTATATTTAATTGCCATTGTTTTCAACTTAGCTTGAAGTTGTTCAGTGTATGTTACACATGAGAGACAAAGTTATAAACCCAGTTGACAGCATATTCAGTCTACTACAAACATACATTTTTAGAATTCCTATTCTAATACTGATGTAACATAGTATATTGGGTATGATTTCTTAGTATTACTGGAATTGTAAATAGCTTTGAAAATCTTCAAAGAGGAAACCTTTCATAAGCACATTTTAAAAATAGTTTTCCAAAAAAAATGTCTATTTATTATAGACACATGAGGCAGGAATACCCTATTAAACATTTAAACAAATTCAGAGAGGTTACAGCATTGCAAACATGTTTACATTATATTATACCTATTTTATAGTAATAAAATATGAGTTTAACTCAAATAAAACAAAATAATTAAAACTGATACATAGTATAGGAACAAGCACACTACTACCTCTCATTTAAATAGCAAGAACAGATGAAATACTACTCTTAATACTCTGTCCTTGTACCCTGCATTCGACCACTGTGCATTTTACTGAAAAATAAATTAACTAATAGTTTTTTACAAATCTGTGATAGTTTGATGGTAAAAGAAATGTAGGTACTATAGAAGACAGTTTAGTCAATGTTAAAGAATTCTAAACAAGTAACAGCCAAAGATTCTGAATCATGAAATGTGACCTCCAAATACCTAAGGTGTGTCACAGCATAGGTTTCCATTCTATCAACAATTTGTCTTTGTGCACATAATGACAACCAACATTTATTATCATACAATGTGTGCTGAGCATGATTTTAAGGGCTTCTTCATATGTATTCCCTCATTTAAGCCTTTACAATCCTATTCAGTAGGTACTATCATTAGCTCCAAATACAGGATGATGACACAGGTAAGTAATTAGTTAACAGTCACATGACTGACAGGTGGCGGTGTCAGGGTTTGAATGAAGCCTTAACATGGTCTCAAATAACCACTCTAACATCCCTAGCTACAGTGTCTCTTCTACACTACCCACAGGTCATGGTGCAGCAGGGGACAGCAAGTAGTTACAAATGAACCCAAATTCAAAGGCCCACATAAGAACAAGGACTAGGGGATGGGTGTGGGGGGCATGCCTGGGGGGCTCAGTCAGTTAAACGTCTGCCTTCAGCCCAGGGTCCTTGGATCTATTAGAGAGTAAATATCACCTTATCAAAAAGGAAGACACCTCTAAAGAAAGGAATGACTAGAGCCATTATTAATAGCTTGTTACGATGAAAATCTCCCAGCTACTTGGAACAGCCTCACTGTTAGTGCTGTATTTCCCTCACTGCCATGGTTGTGGGTTTTGTATTAAAGCAACAGGAAGTCAGCATGTGAATCACCAAGCAGGACC
Organism: Lontra canadensis; assembly: GCF_010015895.1. Classification (NCBI taxonomy): domain Eukaryota; kingdom Metazoa; phylum Chordata; class Mammalia; order Carnivora; family Mustelidae; genus Lontra; species Lontra canadensis. The sequence goes on along the minus strand of NW_022631000.1, from coordinate 31,093,147 downwards.
TCTACTCCATATCACATTCTGAGTCTAGGCAAAGAGAGGAAAAGGGAACATCAGGGAAAAGAGGAAGTGAGGAAAAGACAAACACAACCAGGAGAAGATGGGGAACCGAATGCAGACTTTGAGGTGGACCTCCCGAGTCACAGCTTCCCCAGAAGACACAGAGTGCCCCACCTCTCAGATCCTCTGCTAAAGATGGAGTTGGGACAAATGGTATGATCCTTCTGCATTTTTCACAGCAAGCTCTTCTTCCTAAAAACACACTGTCTGCCAACAAAGTGTTATTTTCGATTCCTTAGGCTTTCGACTCTCCTCTCAGCTAGATCTAATACGCGATCATCTACATAACGATTTGACAAATGGAAAGTTTCCAACAACTATTAGTCAGCAAGTCTTATCCGCCATAAACATTTCATTCTGCTTCTAAAAGAGCTTCATATTTCAGGTATAAACTGAGAGTCACAATGGCACTTTCAAAGAATTTCTCATTTAAAAGATTTTAACTATGAAGGCAGAGCTACAGCATGGTGTTAAAAGATTGAAACACTTGATATAAACAATTAAAGTACAGTTGAATTTATAGCCCTTCCAGACAATATGTGAGAGTATTTTCTAAGATATCGGACTCAAATATTTGTAGTCTTAAGACAAAAACCTACATTCTTAATTTTACATTTTTAGTCATGAATTTTAAAGCTTTCTGATTAAAAAAAACTATCTTTCATAAACTATAATTCCATATTATACTTAAAACTATGAATGTATGACTACATTAATGTGTCCTGTAGCAAGAGAAATTTCTCCAGGAAACAAAAGGGTGATATCTACACTTGGATTTTCTTAAGTCTAAAGGGAAATAAATGTGGCTAACATTGCATTGCAAATACTTCCTACCCTTGTTAAATTATACAATAACATTAAACCAGTTGGAAAATATTCCTCTCAGGATTTGAGAACTACACAGAAACTTAAGTACTAGGTCTCTATTATTATAATTATTTATTTTTATGAATTCATTACCCAAAATGTTGTAAATATTTGTATGCATAATTCAACAGTAATCAGTGGTATTTATCTTGACTAACAATCTACAGACTGCAGTGCATTTATGATTTCAATGGAATTAATCTTTGATTCTCTACACTTTACTGTGAAAAGAACTATAAGCAGGTTTCCAAGAGGAGCCTTTTAGTACTAAGGCTTTATTTGCAGGAGGAAAAAAAAAAACTCTTGGGCAAACCCATCTTTATTTACTGCAATATATAACTATTCCCTAAAGGAGTAAAAACTCTTAACTCCTTGTAATGTTCATGTCTAAGAGATATCTTCTTTGCCATATAAATAAGATGTAAGAATAATAGACACGTTTCAAGAAGCAACATAATGAAGTCAATTCTCCTTCGTCCATGGAAAAAATAATGACAGGTCCTTTTTGGACCTATGAGAATGCCAAGGATCTGTGGGTGATGGGCAGGGGATGGGGGTGGGGGTGGCGATCTTCCTTCTTAACAATTCCAGCATCCCTAAAATCCTCCTCTGTTCTTTTTAATCACCTTTCCAGATTCAGACTTAAAGAAACACTTAATTCTTGTTTGGTAAATTTTATCTAGATGATTCCACAGGTTATACATCAATTTCACTTTCTAAAGCAATCACACCCTGCCCGTTTTCAGCTGGCTTCCTGTGACGGCGTGTTGACACCCTTGCTTGAATGGTCATGGCATGTAAGGGAAATGCCAGGGCATACTTTCAGCTCTATGGATTCACGCCACTGCAGTGTGGCTCCTTAATGATTCATAATGGGGCTGAGAAGTGACCACTGGCAGTGCTGCTGGGAGACGCTGGTGGCTGACACCGATTACAAAACGCGGTACAGATGTTTTCCCAGAGAAGATGCCTCAGAGCATCTCGTCTCGTCGGCTCACGATGGCACATGCCTGCTATCCGAAAAATGAAAATAGATATTCAACCCCCTCCTCTTGCTAACAAAACAAAATAAAGCAAAAACAAAAAATCCAAACCCAAACCAAAAAACTAACAAGAAAACTAAACTAAATGTGTCTTTTGTTGGACTTCTAAAAGGTGGCTAATTTTCAAATAATAAATCACCGGACAGAGTTTATAATAAGAGCTGATTTTATAAGTGCTTCTTCTATAGTTGGGCTGCTCTTCTCTTCTAACTCATAGTTATCTTTAAACTTCAATGTTTCTAAAGGAAAACAGATAAAGGAGATCCTCTTTTTTTTTTTTTAAAGTCTTTATATGTAAAAGAGGTATATTAAAGCATTTACACAGGATATGCTATTTAGGATTTGCTTTAAAATACTTGAGCCCACCTCACCCCATCCCCCAAAAAAGTGGGATGACAGAAGCAACAAGATTAACAAACATCAAAAATGGTCAACACCAGATTATGGTATATTAATAGTATTCTCTCCACTTCTGTGATATATTTGAAAATCATCATTTAAAATACTTACTTAGAAACCTATAAACATGGGGGTTTGCTTTAAATCACGTACTTTCCCTAAATTAACAAAAATCACCTGAGAGTCAAATATAAACAAGTCTAATACATTTTCCCCTTAGAATTAAAGCTTTCATCACTTTGAAAAAGAAATACACACTACATTCTCAATTTCATTCTATAATTACGATCCCTATCATTTTAGCCTCTTTGCTACATCCAACTATTAATGTCTAATATTCTTCAAACTATAACCTGACTGTTAATTAAGGGCAAATGAGACAGTATCTAAAGAAGATCTGTCCTAAGTCACCATCCAAACTAACTGACACTAGTAAGCAATTATTTTGATGTCCCTCATTTTGCTAACAGAGAGTAAAACAACAAAGAATGACTGTGACATTCAAAAGCCTGCTCACTTCCCTCGTTGGCTGCAACACTTGTTTTTTCATTATGCCTACATATTTAAATTTCATCCGTGCACTTGTCATAATCTACCCTCCCAAAGCCTCAGATTGCTGCATTTCTAAAATATAACAGTAAGCTGTAAGTCTCCTTCATTAATCTTCCAACATGGACCACTTAAAAGTAAGTGAGGCATTATAGCCTAATTCAGTTAAATTTTCCATAGCATCTACATTCAGATGGAAATGTATCTGCCAGCTTATTAGGTGCTGAGGATATTACATTATACTCTGTGATGCTCAGCGCGATGACTCACACAGCAAAAGAAAAAGAAAAATGGATTGAAATGGAATAAAATTAAGTGCTATAAAAATCAACTGGTAAAAATTACGCATGATAAAGACTTGCACTTTCTCTAAAAATTCCATCTTCAAATGAGAGATATATTGGTCCTTAAGACCAGAATAAGACACTTCGGATGGGAATGAAATTCAAGTTTGGAAAGTTGTTACTCAATATTCAACCAGCAACAAAACCTCTGGCTAAACAAACCTAGTTTAATAGCTTCTTAGCTCCACTGTGATCACTGAGATCACTCTTCTTCTTTTTTTCTTTTCCACTTTTAATTCTGCAGTTAATAAACTGTGGAATCTTAGAGTTGGAGTAGGATTTAGAAATAGTGCTAAGTCAACCACCTAATCTTGTAGATAAAGAAGGAAGGCTCATAGAATGTCAGTCTTGCCTCCTCCTAGATAAGAGCAAACTTAGCCTTCTTTACGTGTTTGTCCTGACACAGGCTGCCTTGTTTGTGCTTTTGAAAGATTCCTTTATATATCTGAGTGTAAAAACTTACTTTCCTCTCTTCCTACCCACCCCTATACATATAAACACATACACAAAGATTTATATGTGTGTGTGGGTATACATAATAGAGGTATCTCCTAAGCTGACAGAGTATCTCTGAAGAGAAAAAGCCCCTGGAAACTATCTCGGAATTTCTAGGGGGGAAAAAAAAAAAAAAAAAAAAAATTGCATAAACTTTTAGCCTTGTAAAAGATGTTAAACAGAACTGTATAATTAAAATAATTTAGTCCTGTTATGCCAACCTCAAGGCTGTATCACAGTTGTTCACAAACTGCTATTAACACAAAATAAAATTAAGCAAAAGCTTCTGCATTCTATTTTCAGAAGCTAGATTTCAAAGAAAAAAAAATTAACTGCTTAACATCACCAAGTTAACCTCCAGTACAGCTTTTTAGCAATCTCCATATTAGGGAAGATAAACTAAACTTAAAAGGCTCACTTACATCCATCCAATTTGAGGTCTCAAAATCTGAAAGAGGCTTTAAGACCTCAGACAGAGAACAAATGATGAGACAATATTAATATGTGAGTTCTTTTGCCTTGTAGTGAAGCAATGTGGAAACAGCAAACATTCAAGCATTTTGTCACTTTGTTTGCTGGGACCTACAAAGTTCAGTCATGTGATAATCTTTCGCTTAGCTAGCGAAGTAATAAAAAGGACTACAAAATTATAAAAATTATCAGGAAATTGTTTAGGCCATATATCCATTTCACTTTTTTTTTTTAAGATTTTATTTACTTATTTGACAGAGAGAGAAAGAGACAGTGAGAGAGGGAGCACAGCAAGGGGAGTGGGAGAGGGAGAAGCAGGCTTTCCCCTGAGCAGGGAGCCCGATGTGGGCCTCGATCCCAGGACCCTGGGATCATGACCTCAGCCCAAGGCAGACGTTTAACGGACTGAGCCCCCCAGGTGCCCCTCCATTTCACTTTCAAAATTTACAAACTACTAAACAATACACCTTGGGGATTAGTCTTTAGAAAATCTATCTTGACATACATTTTATAGGCATAAAGTATACTAACGATATGACACATGTGTATTTCAAATCTCCAGCAGAGCGAAATGCTGTCTAAATAAGTCACCTGCAACCATCCTGTCTGGTAGTACACAGTTAGAGGCCACCTTTCTCTGCAGAGCTTCCCAAAGAGAGGTCTGTTACACAAGGCTCATCCCAGCATGGTGCGAAACAGGGCACCATTCAGGCAAAGCAGTCCATTTCCACGGAGCTGCCAGCACATTTGTAACCAAGTTCTTAACACGGCCCACCCTGGATCTTTACTCAAAACCTCCAAAGTGGCTATGCCAAGTAAAAGGTAGAACAAGTCATAATATAACAAATCAGTTTCTTTTTTACCTTTGTCAGAACAGATCCACTGTCTACTCGTTTGCAAGTCATGTCTGACTTCTCTTTTTCTAGGTTGGAGGTTTTGGTCACAACTTGAAGTTAATACTTTAAAATATTTTAAAGAGAAGCTAAATCATGTTGGCTGCACTGAGTTTGGAAAATAACCTGAACATATAAATATGTTCTAAATGAAGTGTTTAAGATATTTAGATTTTTACTTTCAAATGAAGTCTGTTCACTCATCGGTCCATCTAGGCCATAAATGTGTAGTCCCGTGAAAGCTCTGGTTTTACAATTCAGGGGACATCCCTGATTACTATATCACCTGGATTGTCAGACAGGGTTTCAGATTCCACATCAGTTCTGATGGGAGGTGGATTTCTGGAGTGACAGCAGGCATGTAATGAATGTATCCTTCCTGACCTCCGCCAGGCTGTACATACGCTAGACATGGAAAAGTATGCAGTGTTTTACTAGAAATCACAAAGAATGCATTGTCTCCTTGCAAGTGATCTCTTGCTGAGATAACAAAAACGCAAAGTTATTGTAAGTCACACTATAGCTACATTGTACACAGATGTCTCTTGTCCTAAGGAATTTTAAATATAAAATTAAATAATATAAAATTTAAATATAAAATTAAATAATATAAAAATATATAATAAATAATATTAAAAAATATAAAATGCAGGTACTGCTAAACAAAGATGGTATTAGAGTCTCTATCAATTATGTAACTTAAGGGATCAAATTAGAGAAAGAAGGATCTCTATTCCAGAAGTTTTACGTGAAGAATAAGGGCATCCTGAATTTGTAACATATTGTGGAGCAAAAAATTCACCTGACAGATACTCTCTTTCTGGAAAGGTTTTGATGGAATGTGGCTACTGTTATCAACACAGGTTATGTTCCCCGGGGCTATCAGCTACGTGACTGATGGGTCTCATTCTTGATTACAGTACAGGAAAAGCATGAAAAAGAATGAAATGTGAGGGTGATACACTGAAGACGATTATCTATAAAAGGGCAGGACCTGACATATGTTTTCTTCATTGCAAAATACCTGGTACATGGCAAGTGCTTGTTGAATGTATCCAGTAAAGAAAGGATGACAGCATATCAGCTCAATCTGTGGTGCTGATATGAACCAATTATATGACATGTATTTAAGTGTTTAATTCCTAGTGCTCTCATCTCTAAAACTGAACTATCAATACCTGTCTCAGTGGGCTGTTTTATGGAATGAATGAAATCATGGAAATGTAAGCACCTAGCCTAGCACCACAATGCCTGGCATACAGTCAGTGTTTGGTAAAAGCTCACTGAAAAAAAAAAAAAATGCTTGAGACAGTTTAGTACTGGGCTAAAACAGAAATTAATTTCATCGGGCTATCCCTTTATCTACCACCTTTATCCTACTCCCCTTTGAAACTTACTGATCTCTGAATTTAGCTTGAAGAATTCTAATAGCTCTATTTAACTTAATGATACTAGTATATCCCAACTAAGTCCTTACCACAACACCGTTTATCCTGGTATCTTGTGGCACAATCTACAAAATTAGCAACTGAGTTGTTAACATACTAGAATAATGATTAGACTGTTGGTGTATAAGGCATGTTTAAATTACCATGGCAACTTAAATTTGTATCTCTTCGATGCTCTTTTCGGATGCTACTAATAACATATATCAAAAGTGAAAAATATTAAATTTGTAGATAAAAATGAAATTTTAGAACAAATGTATAGTTCCAATAGTATATAACCATGCCTGAAAAGGACTGTCTTTTATTTATGTTCTCATAAATTTAATCCTAATTCTGCTATTATTATCTAAAAATACAGAATTTGTCATGGAATTTCGCCTACTTTATTTGGTATACATTTCTGTGATTGAGTTTCCTTTCTACTAAAAATATGGAAACTTCACATATATTAACTTAGACAATTCCACAGATATTCCATACCTGTTCTTTCTGTAAAATATTCTCTACATTGGAGCACTCAGCAAAGTACTAAAACATTATATCTATATCATTTCTCTTTCTATATAAATATATACAGAGGGGTTTTTTTTGTTTTTTTGTTGTTTTTTTTTCCTTTTGGAGAAATGAATACATGCAATTAGCCCACGGGAAGGTTAACTGAACTACTTTTTGTTTTGTTTTGTTTATCATAACCCTTAAAAGTCTAACCTATGGTTCCGAAGCAGGGGCAGTTTTGCTCACCAGGGGACACTTGACAATATGTGGAGACAAGTTTGGTTTTAAGAAATAAAGGTTGAGAGGACATTGCCACTGGTATGTAGTCAGTGAAGGTCAGGGATTTCTGCTAAGCATCTATAATATACAGGACAGCCCCCTACAGCAAACACCTATCAGCTCCAAAATGTCAGGAGTGCAGAGGCGGAGAAACCCTAGCCCACATCAGATTCAATTTAATAATACGCCCTTCAGAAACTGATACATCCTTTTGTAACATTAACCTTGAAGTAAGAACTATACTGTCGGTAGGCGTTTAAGACAAACACAGTGTGATATTTTACAGTAATATGGATAAGTTTTTTGCATCTTTATCCTAGACTTGAAACATCTGCATAAGTGATCCCTATTCACACATCTCTGACACAATCTTGAAGCCCGTTGATCCTGCCAGTGGATCTGCACTGCAGTGAGAACAGAGAATTGAAATGTGAGCAATGGGTGCTTTGTCAGAGCGGCTGCAATCTGCAAGTCAATCGGGCTTAATTGGTCCAATAAACAAAAACATTACATCAATTATAAAAATCTCCGAAATAACTGTCATGTTTTCATTGATTAATTCCTACTCATTTACTCAACAGAAAGAATTTTGTAGCAAGAAATAAAATGCTTTAAATCACATCCAATATACTGCAAAGCCAGGTGTCTAATTATAGCAACCTCCCCCCAACCCCCTTCACTCACTTCTTTTAGAGATCAATGTTAGCTGCAGAGACTACTAACTCCTTATTGTGAGCTACATTTTTAAATTTTTTATGTCAGTCATCTTAGGGGGAAATGTCTGAAAGAAAATAAAATTGGTTCTGGGGTAAGAAGCATTGGCTGAGGTATCAATAATTTGGTTAATTTATTAAATGCATACTAATTAGCTAACCCTGTCATTAAGTCACTTTTACTCTTTGAGTTAGCTCCTATTAAAGCAATATTTAGTATTCCAAATTAAAAATACTAAGACCTATCCATTTCCCAGTGGTTTTCAGGCCAAATTTAGGAAAACACAAATCTGCTATCTGCCACTACTCAACCTGAACCAGTCAATGGTTTCCCTTAGCCTTTAAGTAAACGCTCAACTCCTCACCTGAACTCACAAAGTGCCTGGTAACCTGAGGCTTACCTTCTGGCCCCGTGCCTTCCCTTTTTCCCCTAACTGCCCCTTAGCAACTGTCATTTCAGTTACACCACACTGCCATCAGTTTCTGGAACATTCCGTATTTTTTTCAGGCTTGACTTGAAAATCATTGATGCTTCATCGCAAATGTGTTTTATCTGTCTAGTTTACACCTTTATTCTTATCCTTATTACCGAGTATATCATTGGAACTACTTAGGAAGCCTGCCTTGCCTTCCCTCTCCTCTGTTTCTGTAGTATCCTGGGGACCTCCATCAATGAGCATATTCTACTACATCCTCTAATGATCTGCTCGGTGTCCTATGTGAGACTGATTCTTTAAAGGTAAGGAACCTCAACTGTGAAGACTCAGAACCCTTGGCAATGGCTGGTATGGAACAGATTATAAACACTAGTAACTGAATCGATGAAAGAATGAATGATGGTCCTTTCATATAGATCTGGGTATGTGGGTTCCTTTCTCCACTGACAATGGTAACATTTTATTCTCTCCTAACCATCCTCAATTATATATATATATTCTATAAGCAAGCTATCTACTCACTGAAGCCTTCAAGGTTCAGCTTCAGTGTCTGTTACACAGTAGCTATTTAATTAACACCTGCTGAATAAACAAATCAAGAAATGAATCCTTAAAAAGTTGTTGAGTATGATTAAACCAAGGACAGAAGGATCTCAGTAAAGGCTGACTAGCAAAAAGAGGGGATAATGTGCAAGTTATTTCTCTCTGGATTTGGGAAAACAATGTGTACGAACAAATAACTCTACTTGGCAAGTCCACTTGAAGGATACATGCATATTCATGACACCAGTATTGCAATTTTGCTGGGTCTGAAAGTTTTCAAAATAAAATTTTGAAAGGAAAAATGCCAGCAGCTATAATAAATGTAGAAGTACCTGCAGAAGGGTCAACAGAGTGCTAGGAGATCCCCAAGCAGAAGAACGAGAGGATCACCCCTACCCAGCTCTGGGAGCAGAGAAGACCAATTAGGGAAGATGTCACAGCAAAGGGGATTCCTGGGATGAATCTTGAAAGACAGACATGGATAAAGAAAAGGAGAAGGGAAGGAGATTCCAGGATGAGTGAATGACCTAAATGGCATAAACACAGAAGACATTGTTTAATACATTGCACTCTATCAATTTAAAAAAGTTAAAATGTGTGTTAATATTACCACAAATCATTACTGAACAGATATATAATTTTTAGGTACCACTAATCTTTTTTTCCTACTTTGCTAATTTTATTTACTTTGTTTTTAAATTATATTTTATTATTTGTTGATATAAAAAAAATCGATACATTGAAAATAACTCAAACTTTTGGTATTTGCAAGCATTATCTTTTTGTTTGTTTGTTTTTACGTTAAATCTGAACCAACAGGGTTTGGGATATGGGCATGGGGCTTGTGTTACAGTTTTGTTATGTGATGGAATAATACAGGAGCTGTCTTTGCTTCAAATAAAGATGAATGATCTATAGGAGGATTGAAGAAGTAATGGAATACTAATCTGATTATACACACAGGCCAAGGACCTATTCAAGAAGCGTTAAGGTGAAGATACTTAAAAACAAATGACAGAATAAGCATATTAGAAACTAGAGATAATTAAACATTTGGAAATCATTAGGGCCCTGAGCCAAGGTACTTGGTTGCCATGACAAAGTCAAAAGAAGCTACAGAAAACCTGACAGGCAGGTATCCTGGGAGAAGCTGAACATAGAGGGAAAAGGCCAATGTTTTCAAGAGGCAATAAGATTATAATTTTCTAAATCTCTCTTGGGACTATGCTCTGAGTATTACTCTGCCTTGAGTTTTAGAGCACGAGTCCAGTCTGACTGCAAATGAAGTCAAGGTACAGGTACTGTAAAACAGGGATATTTTGCCTAATGTCTGAACCCTCTTCTGGCTTTTTAATTTACCATGAATCATAAAGAATTTCCTCTTTGCTATCGGATAAAAAGGAGGAGCCAGAAATACATAGGAAGCAGTCACATTCACCAACCAGTAACGACCCCTAGAGCCACTTACTGTTGTCTTGCACTCCATGCCCCTCTCAAACCCCAGAATGGACACCTGGGGTTCTATAATGCTGACCCCTCCAGGGATGGACGGGAAACTGTCTGCACTGGCCAGTGTTAGCTGCTGGGGACATTCTCATCTCAACCCCCATTTTCAGTAACCTTATATTGATAGCCTGAAACTAGTTGTGGGATTACAGAACTCAGCAAACAGACCCGCAAACTTGACAGATCAAGATGGTTCTGTTTTTTTTCCCCTCAGAGAGCAGATTGTTAACCACTTACCACCATACCACTAGATCCAACGTATCTCGACAGTCAGAAACCAAGGACACGTCTCATGATAAATAATAACTAAAAAAGCTCAGCAATCTGTTAGCAAGCAAATCAGTTTGGATTCCTCTTATAAATCAAATGATTTGAAATTTGCATTGTCGTTTGTCCAGCTTAAATGTCTAGATCAAAACATATATGCATATATAGGTCTTGCTAATATCAACTAAGAAAGAAGCCAAAACCATTGCTGGCTTATACGTGTAGTTGAAGTCAAATGACAGAACAGGTGGACAAGTTTAAATTGTGTTATTTTGGGGATGTAAGGTTTTAATCTCCAGGGGGATAATTAATCTCTGTTCATAAGTACTAAATGTAGCTTCTGAGATTCAAATAGTTTTCCCTTACTTTTGAGCAACTGATCATCTTTCTATACCATATGGATCCATTAAAAAACAAACAAACAAAACAACAGATTCCTTTTATAATTTAGAGGTGAACCGATGTGGATCACTCAATTCTCTTGATGGAAAGGATCACTAAACTAGTACTGTCTTACGCAATCCATATCAGAAAAGAAGTAAAATATGTTCTTTCAGTATGAATAAAAGGAAACATGAAAGAAAAAAATGTCACCACTTGGATATCTCAACCCATTCTCTTCATTCCAAAGAGCAAAGGAAAGACACTTATTTCTCAAGAAGAAAACTAACTGCACATGGGTATTTCAAAGTGAATGATTCACATATTTTTTTCAAATAGCTTTTTTGGTCTTTTCTATCCTTTAATGAGTCACTTAAATCCCAAAAGGTAATTTTCAACTCTATTTTCTCCTCAATCATTTGTCTTCCCCAGGCCCCCTGCCCCGATAAATCAGGCATACAACAATGCTCAAGAAGCAGGTGATCGAACATTATTCTTACAATCTTCACCAACACATCTGTTTAAATGTGCCTAAATGAAAAATACCTTTAATCAAATATATCAAGAATCAAAAACACTGACATATTTATAAGTAATAAATTAACCTGCATATGACTTCATTTAAAAAAAAAGTTTTTATTTAAATTCTAGTTAGTTAACACATGGTCTAATATTTATTTCAGGTGTAGAATTTAGTAATTCGTCACTCACATACAACACCCAGTGCTCATCACAATTTAAACCTCCATATGACTTTAAAGTTCCCTATATCAAAATCTGTCTTTGAAGTTTAGTAATTCCTCTTTTATACACATTTTGACTCTTCATGGAATGCCAGAAGCTATTCTCAATGATAGGGCATACGAAGTTAAATAGTCTAAGTTAACAAATTCTTTTTTTCTTAAATACAGCCTACAAAAATACTCGTTCCTTAATTTACACACATACAAACACACCTCTTTAAGAAGAAAACTAATTAAACGTGGACACCTTTTTTTTTTTTTTTAATTTCTCAAGTGTTTTCTGCCTCATGGATCCTGTGGATCCCCATATTTCTAATTCTAACCATCCATACATACCCTCACATGGGCCAACCTTATTTCTAATTCTTTGCATCTCATTGCTTTGATCATTTTATGTTATCTTCCTGAAGTACAGATTCCCCTGATCAGTAACATCACTCATTCAAATGTGAGCCTACAGTCAGGATCCTATGGGAATCGTAACATAAAGAAGCAAGAATAAGATGGTTAAATGAGACACCTTTTGAGATCCAATTTCTCTGACACTGTTTTCTACATATCTTTCCTCCTGTTCCACACCTTCCCCCCCAAATTAAACCACCACACATCCTCCCAGAATCCTAATTATCCACATTACTGAAACACAAGTAGTCTTTTAAGTATTCCTCTTATACATGCAGGGGGACTCCCCTGCTCCTACCAGACTCCCTCTCAGGGATGGGAACCTTGCACCAAAGACAGTGTGTGAGAACTACCTCTGTTGATGTTTATATAACACATTATTATTTTCCATAATCCTCACAACAGCCATTGGAAGTCATCCAAGCAGATGCTACTACCTTATTGTAGAGGTAAGGAAACCAGCTCTGAGATGCAAAATGTCTGGTCAAGGATCATGTATTAAATAAGCAGCAATGGTCTTAACTATAATCAGGTCTGCTGAGAATTGACCAACCTCCTTCCTGTGTCACTTTTAAAGTTTTGGTGGTTTTTTTTTTTTTTAAGATTTTATTTATTTACTTGACAGAGAGAAATCACAAGTAGGCAGAGAGGCAGGCAGAGAGAGAGGGGGAAGCAGGCTCCCTGCCGAGCAGAGAGCCCAATGCGGGACTCGATCCCAGGACCCTGAGATCATGACCTGAGCCAAAGGCAGAGACTCAACCACTGAGCCACCCAGGTGCCCCTCCTGCATCACTTTTAAGGACAGTAAATAACATAACTAATCCCAGCTACCACTCCTGAGACCCTCTATGGGCAAAGTATTGTACTGGGCTCTCTACAATAATATTCTCCCGGCAGCTTGGAAAAATAGACAAGGCATACTTTGCAAATCAGGACTGCATGATCTCTGCTTGGAAAAATGTTGAAAGTGAAGCCCCAAAGGCACAACAATAGTTGTGAATTTGGGGTTAGAACCAGGTCTTTCCATTCCTTGGCTGCCTCCCTCCCATAGGACTCTACATTTGGGACTATACACATGGTAATATCACAGGGAAAATGTACGACTTGGTGTTAAAATATATTTGGGGAACTGTATGTACATACACAACACACAAAAACACATATACACACACATACACACATCTCCTCGGATTTAGACAAAAGAAATAACTGTATTGTTATAATTTTTAAAACTAAAAAGAATATCATTTCTATAGTGAAGTTAATGTTCTAAAAAGTATAGTGATGGGGCGCCTGGGTGGCTCATTGGGTTAAAGCCTCTGCCTTCAGCTCAGGTCATGATCCCAAGATCCTGGGATTGAGCCCTGCAGTATCAGACTCTCTGCTCGGCAGGGAGCCTGCTTCCTCCTCTCTCTCTGCCTGCCTCTCTGCCTACTTGTGATCTGTCTGTCAAATAAATAAAATATTTTTTTTAAAAAAGTATAGTGACATTATTGTATTCCACATAATAATTTCAATTTTTCTAGGTAGCATAGACATTAAAACATATGCCCTATTAGAAGGCTCCACTTCTCCTAGAGCAGATATCATGAACATGTGAACTTTAGATCCTCAAATATTGCAGAAAAAAGGGGAGAGGTATCTGTATATTATCTAAAACTAGGACACCTTTTAAAGGTATCCTGGGGACAGGCAAACCCAAGTTACTAAGTAGTTTTCTTGCCACAATGCACATTCTAAGATTGAGTTGTTTCTTTTAAGGAGCAGATACTGGTCACGCTATTTTATAAAGGTTGACAGGCTGAACTCACAACGGCTTCACACTGTACAGGCACGACAGTGGGAGGCCACTAAGCAATCTCAGAAAAGAACAGCGTAATAAATTCTTGGGCCAGTATTTATATATAAAAAGTACGCTGGAATACCTGCTTATTTTAGTCTGAGACTATAAAAATTGCATCTGAGCATCATGAAACATAAATTAGAGAGACTGCTGTCTTTCTTAGCACACATTTTAATGAATCAGAAGGAGGTTTCATAAAACCGTGAAAACAGATGCTTGTCTCGTGATTATCCCCAACCCATGCTGTTCTGTGGCACTGGATTACAGGGTGGAGGCAAAAAGTCTTTCCACTTCACACCATTCTGGAGTTCTTGTTTCTTCCCATGAGAAACAAAGTGTCATGAAATTGAGGCCTGAAGCAATGTTTTATATATTGGGGGTGGGGGAGGGAAGGGCAGGCAGGCTCTTCTCTTCTCCATGCTTGAGTGAGTGACAGAGTCATAATGGCCACTCCTGTTCCTGCTGATCATCAATTCACTTTGGCAACAAGTGTTGTGCTAAAGGGACCAGCAGCTCCACTGTGACTCCCTCATATGCTGCAATGACTCAAGCCGAACACATGGCAAAAATACATGACATCTTGTGCTGCTTCTCCACTCTGTGCTCCTGATGAAATTTACTAGAATACTACAATCAGCTAGAAGCCGATTAAATAATTCTTGGATACAAAGTGACATTCAGTGGTTCATTTTCAGGCAATTTCAAATTGGTTTGGAAATATCCATTCTTTCATACAACAATAGGGGAATACTTATTTTCAGCGTATGAGTCTAAATTTTGGCCAGTATCTAATGACCCAGCTCACCTAGCGGTATCACATCCTCTGCTCGCTAATAAAATGATTGCATTTTTCTAACTAGATGCTCACTGGACAATGAAAGAAAATAAAATCTGGGAGAAAAGGTTAATTCTATGATCTCATACGACTTCAGTGTTTCAAAACTTCGTTATACCTTCAATAATGTACACTTAAATATTTTATGCGAAAGCTCAAAAGGAAAGTTGGTCTCAATTTCCATGATTATCAGATGCAGACTCATAAGCCAAAGTTTAAAATATTTTGCTTCCTTTTATTCAATCAATGTCAAGTTATTTTCAGTCTGTAATTCTTACTTTAATCAAAAATTTAAATATTTATGTCCCAATTACATAATCTTGGGGGTTTAAATCTGCAGAGCAAACCTAAAGTGGATATATATACAAACTCATTTAATCCTCACAGCAACACTATAAAATAGGTCATGTTATTGTCCAGTTCCCTTGATGGAGTACGTGAACCAAAGGAAATGGGGCTCCGATGTCCTAGCACCAAACCCTGATGCTACTTTGTCTCTCAGACACTTGGCCAGGGATTACTGTTCTTTGTTCTATCTTGTTTTGTTCTATGTACATACTTTCAATTAGTTATTTGCTCATCCCTCCACTCGATAAGCATGTTCTGAGCACCTGATTAGGGGCCAGGCTCTGGAGAAATAATGACAAGTAATACTGAAGGTAGGCCTCTTAGGATAAAGTTCCAAGTCTGGGGAGGACAGCAGAGTTTGGACAAAATAATTAAATTCTACTGGCAACACTATTGAAATGACAGGTAAATGAGAGAAGCAAAGGTTTAGGGACAGTCACTGAAAAACTCTGAATCTCAAGTCCGTCAACCGTTAAAAAAGGCACAAATAACAAGTGTTATTTTTGAAGAAAGTAACTGTAAAACCACATCAACTTTATATTAACTCCTTTTACACATTATATATATGCTCGGTTTCACTCTATAAATGATGGGCTTGGGGGAAGACACTTACTTTTCATATGGTAAAAGACATAAAATTACAATGAAGTAATTAAGACTATAAAACTCCAATTTAAGAGATTTGCTTTATAATCTTAAAGAATAAAGGGGACTTGACTACAGAAATAAGCTATAGAAAAATCATACAGTCTTTTCATTAATCAGTATGATCTTCCACCTGAATATATACCTAAAGTACTTGCCTTAATAGCAAAGCAATGACTGCAGTGCAACCACTTAGAACATGAAACATTTAGTCCACTTATCATTAAAGCCTCATATGGTGCAAACTGCCAAAAGATAGTATGAATAAAAGCTATTGTACACTCCTCAGTCAGCTGCCTCTCAATTATGCTTTTTACCAACAATTTTGTCTATTGTCTGCAATATCTCTCATTCAGGCATCCAGGTAGCAACCAAATTCTTCTTTCATTCAAATTGAGGGACTAAGTTTTAATTTTAAAAGATTCTCAGTGTTCACCCTAAGGCAGCTAAAACTTATGTTCGCATTGATTTCTCATCTTCTCCAATACTCCCTTCTACAGAGCATAGGCCAGGTACCCTTAATACTGGGAGGGCTGCTGCAGAAATCTCCTAAACCCCTGAACTTGCCTGCCAGATTTCAGGGTTAAGTGCTCATATGCACTCTATTTCAGAACTTCTACCAGATTCTCAAAAGGAACCATAAGCTAAAAAGATGAGAATGTATTTGGATAGACTCTTTTTTTCAAGAATTAATACACAGGAGATATACCAAGGACTCAAACAGTAAAAAGCTATGGAATTAATATTTTCCGTTTGAACTCACCCAGACGCATCTACCTCTTACCCATCCACCCGTCCCATCATGCTTTCCAAAAAATAGGAAGGTAAAAGACAAAGCAAAACACATAGTGGCTCAATTTCTATGCACTATTCTGTGTAAGTACCCTGAAAACTTCCTTTTCTAGCCTCTGTTGTGATTAAGTTGGTGCCACATGACTAATTCTAGCCCAGCGACCCTTGAGCTAGTTTAACCTCTGAGATGAGTAGAAACCAATGTTTTCCCCCCATCTCTCTCTGTCTGAGCTTCAGCTATCTCGGAAGCCACATATTGGAGGAAAATGGAGCAAACTTAGATCCCCGAGTCACTGGATAGAGGAGCGCACCAGTGAGTTTACAAGAGCAAGAAATAACTCTTTGCTGGAATTAGCCACCGAAATTGGGGGGTGGGATTGGGGGGAGGGCGGTGCACGGAGGTAGTGGTTGCTACTCATATCAGCTTACCCTGACATCCTCAAATTGAAGATAAAAATATATATCAGTTTAAATCTGTCTATGCATTAATTAAAAAGGGGGAAACTGTTTATTGCAAGTGTAATTTCTATATTTTATATACCATTCATTACAAGCTAGACTTAAACTAGTTTATTTAGTGACATGCCACATAATCCAAAAAGTTTACATCCATGCACCTCCCTAATAAATAAGGATAAAACCTAGCTTAATGTCCAGATCAAAACAGATATGTGTCACTGTCATCATCCAAGCAACAGTAGAGAGCATTCACACAATGGTGCCAGCCACAGTAGACACAGAGCTAAGGGGGAGAGTCCCACTACACCCCAGAGGACTCGTCAGTAAACAATTACAGTAGGAACCAGTGTGGGGTGCCATGGGGATATCTCCCACACATGGGAATAAAAGGACCAAGGGAGGTACTCCAAAGGAACTATCACTAGTATTGAGTCTAGAAGGACAGGTAACAGGTAGAAGTTACTTAAGAAAAGAAGGGTGGCAAAGATGTTTCATGAGAAGATAGAATGATGAGAAAGCACAAATGTGAGACAGTAAGATGCGCGTATAAAAAACTGTAGGGAGGCTGTAGAAGAGAGTCTAAACTGAAGGGTACTTCGGGATCGCCTGCCAAGGAGAGCCAGGGCGACATGGCGCTTCCAGTGTAAATATAGGACCTTCTCATGCTTTTCTGGGTGCTTCCGGGAGATGATAAAATATTTGTGCAACTGCATAATAGACATGATCAAACACTGCTTTAAAAGACTTTGGATGATAATAATAATACAAAAAGATGAACATATGAAAATTGTCATTAGCCACATTTTACTCATTTGGATACACTGTCTCACCCTTCAATTTTCCCTTTTTCACTTGTCTTAAAAAGAAAGAAAATGAAGTATTTTCAGGAGGAATTATAATCAAGTGGCTTACTTTAGAAACTTTACAGCCTTATATAATTTAGAAATTTAAACAGATATATTTTACTTCCAGAATAATATTGAGTCTAAAACCAAGAGAATGGTAACCAGTTCATAATCTCTCTGTGACTATGGAGCTATACTGGAAAAAAAAAAAAAAAATGGAGCATTGATCACTTATGTAAAAGGTAAATAAAGTGGATTATAACTAACCATAAAACAAATAGTAACATACTATAAACAGAAACATATTCACTCTATTTTTGCTAAATGGGAGACAGAGACAATCTTACAGTTTTTGCTTCTGCTTGGAATTATTTTTGCTAAGAAAAAAATCAAAAAACATAATTTGACTACTCTAATTAAGGGATTTATGCCTACAGTGTGTCTCAGACCAAACTTAAAGACATAACCTAATCTAATTTGGTTGATATGAAGAGTGGTATAAACCACAGCACTTAGGCAAACATTTGCTCTGCAAATTTTTATCTTTTCATAATTATTTTTCAGTCAAATGTTTCTACTTTCTACAATAAAGTTTGGTTAAAAATTTCATCTGGCTTTGGAAGTATCCACTTTTGAGCTCTAAGTTACATTTTGTTATGCTGTGATTTTCTTAATCAGGAAAAAAGAAAGTCTGATAAAACAACCTGTCCACCCCTTTGAAATTGAGAATTTGTTTTAGAAACAGTTTTTGAGGTTCACAAACATAGCCAATTATAGCTGTCAGCCTTGTACTTTGATGGACAGGCCAAGACCTTTCCCCTGATAGCACTGGTTTGTGTAGTTCCTAAAATACATTAGGGGATCACATGGAAAGGGATCACAGTAAACAATGTATATATAAGTGGATAAAACATGTTTCCACTCTCACAAATTGTATAGTCAAGGTGAGAAGTTGAACTAATGGATTTAAAAAGCAACATACAAAAAGTGTAAACATCAGGCAGTTGAGCTACCCACACAGCAAACAAGATGGAACTAAAGTAACAGAAGACCACCTTCTTCAATCTCCCGGGAAGTATTTGGTTCATCTTGCTTCCTCAAATCAGCCTCTCTACCCATTTTTTTTTTTTTTTTTACCCCTTCTCAATGTCTGTGACATGTGGTGCCCTCCATTATCCCTACTTTAAGGAATCTTCATTCTTTTCTTCTCTGACTTCTGTAACTTCCTTTAGTGGAAACAAAACCACGTCTCCATTGGAGGAACACCTCTAGCCTTCTACAACAATCTTCTTTCCTCTGCTTAACTCTCTGATGCCCACTTCTTCTCTTTTTTGTTACTGAATTTCTTTATAGAGTTGTCTAAACTTGTTGAGTCCTCATACATATCTTCCAACTTACTACTGACTCATCTTCTTGGAATCTGGTTTGCACTGAGTCGTCTGCCTCCTACCTCCCCCTTTCAATTCTACTCCAAGTGCTCTCTCAAGGGTTACTGCTGTCCTTTTCACTGCCGGTCAGTGTTCTTTTCTCATTTCTTGTCCTATCTGTAGTATCTGCACCATTAACTACTTCCTTCTTTCCTCTTTGGCCTTTCTTGTTTCCTGCCACTTTCTTTGACCTCTCTCGTTTCCGACTACTGATTAGAGAGGGATGCAGTAAGATTTGTCTCTACATCCCTTCTTCTCCCCATCCATCGTCTCTTTGAATATTACAGCACTATCCTGTGACATAGCACAATCAGTGCTAAGGGAGTGGCTTTCAGATGCTTTCTCTGTAAACTCAACTACCCAGCCAAATCAGTGATCTACTACTCCCTGCTTACTCTCTCTCCAAAGAATGAGAACACATCAATTCTAACACCTGTGTTTCTTACACTGACAAACGGCAATGCCCCATCCCTGATCACCCAAACTATAAACTTCAAGCTCGCTAACTTTCCTAGCTTTCCTGTTGAGCAATGAGGGATAAAACACTAGCACAGTACAAAACATTCACTGTGCACAGTCTTTAAGTACTTTTTTTTCCTCAAAGCATCACACTAATTTTCCTGAAATATCTTTGAGTGGGCTATATGATTTTATTGTTCAAGATGGACTACTATGAAGTAGGAACTAAATAATTCCCTATTATTAGGATGACTAATAGATTAGTCAGAAATAATATTCAGCTTTTCTAGTTTAGTAACTGCCTCCAGGCTTTGGAGCAATAGTAAAAACTTTCTACAGGGAAGCTCAGATAAAATCAAAAGCTAGTGTTTTCATAAGCTGTTCATTCAGAAGTGCAAGTTTCCATTCTTTTTCACTTCTTTTTCTAATTTTTTTATCTTCTCATTTCTCAACATGCCACAGATACAGTGTTACATTAAGCGATTCACTTACAAAATAAGAAACAAGTTTCCAGTTGTTCTGTTCATTCAAGAAAGCCACTGATGTTTGCATTTTCCTTAAATATTGTTTATATGCTTTTCCAAACTATGAAACAAGACACTGTAGGTAACACATGTCAAAAACTAGCTCTATAAATTAGCACAAGATAAATAAATGCAACAGCTAGCAAGAATTACATAGTAAGCCCTGAAGAACTGTTATTTGAATATTTTCAAATGTCTACAGTGTGTGTTTACATAAGTACTCTATTTAAGCACAAGGGATACATTCCAGGGGAATGAGCCCCAGGAGAAGGCATGATAGCCAGTACTTGGGTCGATGAGAGCTTGCTTCACTGTCAGCAAAGACTCTTCCTTTCTCTCCAAACTCCCACCTCACTTTATTTCTGCAACCCCGGTTTCTGTTCCCAGGATGTGGTAAGGTTTATTATACCCTCCATAATGTCCTAAGACTCCAGAAAGCCTCATTTCCATATTAATATTTAACTTCTTTCCTCAAACCTTTTCTCCAGCAGTTAAAAAACTGCCGTGATAGTATTAAGCACAATGTGTTTTTTTTTTTCTTTCTTTCTTTCTTTCTCTTTTTTAACACAGCAAAGACATCCAATGTACTTTTGGATGTTGCTGCTGCTGGCTGAAAGTTTAAACTATGTAGTGTGTGGTGCTCCTTTAATAACAATTGCCATAAAATCCAAATGAAAATAGGGACAGAAAACACACTGCATTCTTCGAAACCACCAGGATTTTCTTAACCTATTTCTACTTATTTTATTTAGAATGCGATTACATGGAATAAATGTTTATTTTTAGAATAGTATTAACTGCCCCTTTTGCTTAGGGTTTCTGTTTTCTCATCTAGCAATTCCCCAAAGTTCTATAAATGGAGGGTAATTCAACCTACAAAAACAGTATCTTATAACCTAGAACGTTCTCATCCTACTGTAACCACTGGCTGTAACCACAGGAGAAATTGAGGAATTTCACCCAATTTCTTTCAGTGAATTCTTTGCAGTATTTTAAAATAACTATCTCTTTCCTAAAAATAATAACTAAGAAGAATGTGTTACCACTAAACTTATCCATTCATTCATCCACTCACTCTTTAATTTTCACCAACACACACTCATTTATTCAATAAATACACATTTGCATATCCAGCTCTTTGATGAAATAATATACTTTGTTGATATAGCAGATTCTATATTCTCTAGTGTTAAAAATACATTTTCTCCTTAGAGGAAGGTGCTTGTTTTCTATACCTTTTCTTTCTTCCCATTACATGTATTTTCGCTCTTAGAAAACTCTTTGGGGCCACAGAAACCAGTTTCATTAATTGTAGAATAAATTTTAAATATGACTTGACTTTTCTAATTTATGGCTTATCTTGAAGGAAAAGAAGAGCCTGGACTTTCCCCCACCCTCAACACCACTATTCTTTCAAACAGATTAAAATTTATACCACCAACTATATAATAAAAACAATTATACTTTCAATTTTAGTGTTCACAAGAGTGATACCCAAGTGTATCATCAGTGGCAGGATTCTGGGCAAGGCTTACTTCTCAGAGTTTACTTTTAGACTTGGATTTACAGGGCTTTTCAGATAAACGAATTATTTCACAAACAGGATGAAGCAGAGTTTATAAAAGGTACTGTGCTGTACATGATCTCCCTTAGATTTCATTCCATCCAGGAAAGCAAAGTGATGGGTACGCTGGAGAGGACACATGATACAAAGTAACACAGTGATTAAATGCAAACCTGTCCCAGGAAACTCACTAACCCAGTCAAAGTTCAGTGCTTCCTCCATAGCCTTTTTACACGATTTTTATTCTTCTTTGTCGTAAAGCTCCTTGACTCCATCAAAAGTGCCACAGACATTACAAACCTCAAGTAGAAACTGACCCAATTCCCTAAGACTCGGTAGATTTGACTGACAGGTAGAAAATGGCCAATTTGAGGCCTTAAACAAGAAATCTAACTTTAAAACATCTTTCAAATGGAAAAGTATAACTTAAAAGTAATTAAAGGATAGTTGTTACTGAATTTGAGATTCTGTTAATAAAAATAAAGTGTCAATTCAATTAGCATTTTTTAAGTAATTTACTTTCATTCTGTTACTTTTCAACCCACTGGAGACATTTAAAAAACAATTTTGGTTCTCTAATGAACCTAAAATCAAACTTTCCTCTGAGTTGAGATGTCCTGTTTAAAGGGCTCTATTGCCATGCAGCACTCTTACTATGGTACTGTTAGGTACTCCTTTGTTGTATGGGAGTGTATTAAATGTTTTTTGCAAATATACCAACACAGTTTCAGACAGGAAGTCACGAATGGTGACAATGACCAAACACGGCTCACTTTCTTTAGAGTGTTTTCCCTCTTCGTGACCTTTTCATGTCCAATGACAAAATTCTCCTCGAGGAGAGAATGCACTGTTTTGATTTGGACTGCTGCCCGTCATGTTTTTTTAAACATGGTAAAACAACAGATTAAAACTGCTAAGACTATGTCCGGGGCAAGGTTTAGGAGAAAAACTGGTACTCAGTGATCTCGGTTATTTCACATGTACAGGACTTCACGAGGAGTTCAACTTTTAGTAGTTAGTAATACTGCTTCAATAACATCTCTAATTTACTACCTAATTTAAACTCACCTGATGAATGTCTGAGATAAATTAAAATCAGGCATCAGGAAACAACAGGAAAGAAGAGCAAAGCACTGCTGGGGTATTTCCACACACAAACAGTATGTTCAACACGCTAGAATTCAGGGACACAAGACCATAAAAGCAAATGTTGGAAAGGACTATAGCAAGTTAACATGCGATTGCTGTTCTGGTGTAAATCTTTTATGGTAAAAGCAGAAGACTGGGGGCGCCTGGGTGGCTCAGTGGGTTAAGCCGCTGCCTTCGGCTCAGGTCATGATCCCAGGGTTCTGGGATCGAGTCCCGCATCGGGCTCTCTGCTCGGCAGGGAGCCTGCTTCCCGCTCTCTCTCTCTCTGCCTGCCTGCCTCTCTGTCTACTTGTGATCTCTCTCTGTCAAATAAATAAGTGAAATCCTTAAAAAAAAAAAAAAAAAGCAGAAGACTGTGTGTGTGCATTTCCATCTCTACGCATGCAGAGAGAGAGAACGGGAAGAGAGGGAGAACTAGAGGGAGGGGTCCAGTTTACAGTCACATTGGAAAAGAAAAACACCTGTTAGTGGTGATTTTGTCACTTTGGACTCAATTTTTTTGTTTACCTACACATCGATGTGTATTTTGCAAAGCAAAAATTTTTAAATGTGCAATGACTTAGCACGTGATTCAAGAGTTTGCTCTTGAGATACTAGGGAGCGTTCCACACTATCTTAATATTATAGAAGCACTACTATAACATATGGTCTTTTTCAAATTAAGGAGACACAAATGTTCACAGAAACATTTGGTGTGATTTTAACTCTCAGCTGAAGTTTTCTAAACAACCGTCCTTCAGGTGCCAACACAGAGTATCTCGGCCTTGACTGCAAGGAGCTAATGTGTCTGCCATTTACTATGCCAAGTAAGAGGAAGACCTGTTCCGATAACCCAAAAACACCTGTATAGCAACTTCAATATCAACAAAAAGGGTTAGTTTTAACACTAAGCATAGTTAATTTTCTTCTTTTTAGTGTGTTTCATGTTTTCAACAGAGACTTTAATGGAAAGATGCTTTCTTTTTTTTTTTTTTAAGATTTTATTTATTTATTTGACAGACAGAGATCACAAGTAGGCAGAGAGGCAGGCAGAGAGAGAGGGGGAAGCAGGCTCCCCGCTGAGCAGGGAGCCCAATGTGGGGCTCGATCCCATAACCTGAGCTGAAGGCAGAGGCTTTAACCCACTGAGCCACCCAGGCACCCAGGAAAGATGCTTTCATCTTATTATTTTGGAGAGTATACATCACAAGAGGAAGAAAATTTGTAGTTAAAAAGTCTCAATGTTTTTTAAATCGTCCCCCACAAATATTTCACCTTCTAGATTTACACTCTGACTTCCCACATCATCTGCATAAGTTCTTCACTTTATGTCCATGTATCACAAATCACCACTTCATGACAGTACATATTTAAAAACTGTATTTTGATGACTTCTTTATGTAAGGTTATATATATATCAAGGATGTATGATACTTTTTTCTCAAGTGTCTGGCACCAAAATTGAGCTTTTAAAGCTAGAAATACCATTTTTAATTGTATGAAAAGCTGATGTAAATGGATTCTAATAGATTTTGATTCCTTAAAGTTCTTTTTTCTAAACTCTTGAAAAGTTTTAAAAACTCACAATACTTTATTCCTACATTCATTAATCAGGCTGCACTGATGGTTTCCATTTGGCCAGGTTCCTAAACCAGTCACTACAAAGACTAGGTACTGCCTTAACCCTGGATCTGCCTTAACCTTTCCCTCTGTCTCTGAGGGAGCCCTAGGCACCCTGCCCTTCCTTCATGGCAGCCCGGCTTTCCTATCCCTTTGGTGGCCACAATATCCTTAAATGAGTTTTTCTCTTACTTATCAAGCATGCAAAAAGGGCCCACAGTTTCCCAGACCCTATGTAAAACACGGCAAACAAGTAGAATGAACATCCCTGACCTCAGAAAGTTGAGAATCTAGCAAGGTAAGTCCTAGATCTGACTAGCATTCAAGGCTAAGCATTGACACTCCAACTTAGCCCAGGTTAACTCCCTCTCCCCAGGACTAGAGCCCCAGCTGCTGGTCTGGGTTCTGCTTCAAAAAGAAAGACAACAAGAATGATAATCCTACCATGTGCTTAACGGGGACTATTCTCATCATCTGGTGACATCAATGCCAGTCCTTGTCATCAACCCAGATGGACAGAAGTTCACCTACCTTCTGGGTGGAACCACCACTCCATGTCTGGGTCAGTTCTGATCTTTGATACCTTTTTTCCCCCCTTTCTCCACTGACCTGCCACTGAGGTAAAATGTCTTTTGACGGGGAAAGCATATAGATTCTCGGAGAATGGAAGGGCATCTAGTCACCAAGATCCTGTCCATATCTAACACTGGGTTTCTGATTTTCCCCAACCACGCATTTCATTCTGTGAACATACTTTATTTTTAATAGATAATTCCAAATCTATCAATTATTAATAAAAGTCACTTACTAAAGGTGCTCTTTAATTTCCATCATCTACTGTCCACGATAATGCAATACAACAGATGTTATTATTAGTTTCATATATAGATGAAAAATTGTAAAAGGTTATGTAATTTACCTAATATCACACAGCTGGCATGTGGCAGGGCTGCAATTCCAATCCTTGAAGGCTCTACCTCTAGAGTTGACTCTAAACCACTGAACTAGGCTACTTTCCCCATCAGCATACATGACATCATGATTTATGCATCATAAAAGCTATGAGTACACATGGAAGCAGGGTCAGAGCTCAGAGACAGGATAAGGTTTTGCTTCATGTTGTTGCTACTGTGCACGGAAAACATACGTGTTCCTGTTTCATTTGGTTTTCCCCAGCAGACAGACTTTGGTCTGAATTCTGACTCCCATCACTTTATAGTTGTGTGACCTTGGGAAAATCACATAATAGCATGAACAATTTGTTGGCTATTTTCTATATGCTAGCCACTGTGCTAAGTGCTTGGCATACACTGTCTCATTAAATTAAATTAAATCTTCACAAAACCCTGACAAGGAGATGATATTCTTCATATTTTAGAGCATGTGAGACTACGACTGAGAGAGTAAGCAGCCTTTTTCTCTAAGGTCAAAGAGCCAGTGGGTGAAAAGTAGTCCAGACTGAGCTGGAAGGAGGCTCGGGTCGAAGCATCTTGATGGCACTATGCCATGACAAGGGGAGGACTGCACTGGGGAACTAGCATTCAGAGCCAGGGGTTACAACTAATTAGGACCTTTGCTCATTGTCCATCAGTCCAGAGAGTTCTCATTCTCCCCAAGAAAGGACAGGAATACACAGGAAAGAGTAAACAGTGTACACGGAGAGGTACCAGTCTTCTGAGTTGAGGGATGGCAGAAATAAATACTCAGGGATTGTTATGATGGACATTAAGAACCTTATTTGGAGAACTAGCCTATGACTTTGAAGACTTACAGTGAAAAAGTACTTTGTTGTTGTTGTTGTTTTTTCTGATATAAGTGTTATAAATTTCTATCCCAAGGGACACCTGGGTGGCTCAGATGGTTAAGCTGCTGCCTTGGGCTCGGGTCGTGATCCCAGGGTCCTGGGATGGAGTCCCTCATCAGACTCCTTGCTCGGCGGGGAGCCTGCTTCTCTTGCTGCCTCTGCCTGCCTCTCTGCCTGCTTGTGTGTACTCTCTCTCTCTCTCTCTCTCTGGCAAATAAATAAAATCTAAAAAAAAAAAAAAAAAAAAAAATTTATCCCAAAAATACTCCAGCTATTTTGTAAATTGAACTTCCTAAAAAAGAGCATTCAGAGTTTACATTCTTGGTTTTTCTCTTAGGTCCGTACTGGGTCTTGCGTCTATCTTGGGCATCACTCAAGGGGACTGGATTACAATTATACCTCCCAAAAAATCACATTAAAGGAGCCCGGGCAAGGCCCTATTAAATGATGACAGGTATCCACTCAAGTCAGGGAGAATTTGGATTTTGAAGTAATAATTCTAAGTCAGGCAACCAGACAGCACTTAGTTAATAAATACACCATATAATTTCACATACATATAATTATTGTAGCACTGAGAATGTGCACTCTTTCCACTTTCATATCACAAATAAACAGACATCTTTAGAGATGCAAGCTGAGGGATTTTTTCAACTTTGGAAACAATGAAAATCAATTAAATTTTTTTGCTTAGAAACAAAATGAACTGCCTACATATACATGTGGGCCTAATCTTTTCAATTTTAAGAACTTAAATTTTCAGAAACCTGTCATAAACTAGGATCGTAAACTAAAATAAATGGCATGCCAGAAGTTCAATACTCCCTTCAAACAAAAACATTTTAATGATTCTTTTGTGTACTTTTCAAAATCCTCATATAAGGAAAGCCACACTAAACAAGGCAGACATAAAAGGGCAATTCTAAAGGCCTCAATCGGGCTACACTGTGGGAGTGAGCCCATGTTTATGGGTCATGATCAGACACAGCTGATGCTGCAGGAAATCACTTTAATTCCTAGAGTCTATTCATTGCCCTGAAGACACAAACAAGACGGCCACTCGAATGGACCGCACCGTTAGCAAACAGAATCGCAGGGAGGCAAGTGAACTTGATTAGAATTCAGTGATTTGCATTTTGGTCTTGGCTCTGGGCTTAAAAACTATGAATTAGCAGTCCTCTGTTTCCTTATCTGCAAAAGGGTCATTTCATTATTTATTCAATAGATTTTTCTATTCAGGTAGTGGCTAAGAGCTTCATGGCACCAATATTTTGTATCATGTACCTTTTTTTGTACATCCTAAAAAAGAAATCACTAAAGGCTAAATATTACTGTACTGAGTTCAGCTTATGTGAAGTTACCTTGTGAAGCTATCTTGTCCCTTAAACATTAAACACAGTGGATACCACTAATTCATGATGTTCTGTTAAAAATACTTTAAGTAATTTTAAAGTTTTAAGATAATTTTGTAAGGGGAGCCTGGGTGGCTCAGTCGTTAAGTGTCTGCCTTTGGCTCAGGTCATGATCCCAGGGTCCTGGGATCGAGCCCTGCATCGGGCTCCTTACTTGGCAGGAAGCCTGCCTCTCCCTCTCCCACTCCCCCTGTTTGTGTTCCCTCTCTTGCTGTGTCTCTTTCTGTCAAAGAAATAAACAGAATATTTTAAAAATGTAAAAAAATAAAATAATTTTGTAAATGCCTAATGTCAATTTCTCTATCTCAATATTTATATTAAATATACGATTAACATAATAAATAATCTATAACACAGTTTCAATTCTTGTCCTAGGGGAACAGAAGAATTCTAAATAAACAAAAAAAACCGGAAACACACTTTGTAAGCCAACCTGAGAATAATGCAAACTCTTGGCCTGAAACTGTGCCTTACATTTTCAAAAACAGTAAACTCATTATAAATAATATAAGAATTAAAACATTACAGTTTTCCTTTTCTGTTTTTACATATGAAATCAATTACCCAATTTAATGCACTAGAAAGACTTCAAAACATTCCATTCACTTATACTCTTGAGGTCTAGAGGAAATAAAATTGGGATATTTTCAAGTGTAAATAAATACTTTGTTGCACCTCTTTTAGTTTTAAAAATAAGCATCCTAAATAAGCACTATCAAAGAGGAGCTTGATTCTTCATTTTGTACAGCTATTTCGTAAACATTCTTCTTTTTCATTTTTAAAACCTCAGTTACAGATTTAGTTATTGAAATGAAGGAGTTTCAGTGTGACAGCTAATAGCCTGAATTCCAACTACAGGGAATCCATTAACAGATTGAGTCCATATGGAAAAGAAAACAAAAAGAGAAAAAAAGAGACATAAATGGAGAGTAAGGCCACTGAAGATCTCACATTAGGAGAGCTGCCTTAACCTCACTTCACAGATTAATGCTTATGAATGAGGCAGGGTAAAGAATAAAGGGTTATAAATAATGCTAAAGAGATGATCTGTGTTGTTTACTCCAAGATGCCGCTGAGCTCTCTCCTCCACACCCACCCCCCCAACACCCTTCATCCAGGTTATTTACACCCACATGGAGTGATTTTTTTTTTTCCAAAAAATTTGGGGCAGGGAATAAGTCCCTTTTAAAAAATGAAAATAAAGGCCTAAAGAAAGAAGACCGCTACATTTAGAATGCTAAGCAGTGATATTTGACAAAGGACAATAACATACCCTTGCACTACCAAGATCTAAGCAGCTCTTCCCCTTCCTTTTGAATTAATTACGGCTTTAGAAATTCAAGTTTAAAGAATTTAAGGGTATAATAATTGAATGTTTCTGGTTTTGAACATTAACAGGTAAATAAAATATAGGCTTTTGGAAATATGAATAACTTCTATTTTATTTTTGACTGTTTTAACTGTTTTCATTCTCGAGATTTCTCTTGCTGGATACACAATGCAGATTGTGGAGGAAGAAAGAAGTGCTTCATAGATTCTGATCCAAAGAACGGAAAAAATACTTTTAAAAATCTATTCGATCTAAATTTAATATAAATAAAATAGGTTAGAAATGTTAACATCAGACCCAATTCCTAAAAGAGGTGTTTTAATAAGTAGTTACCCAAGCTAAAACTCATATGCTGGCTTCATCATCAAGCACAGAGTTCCCCAAGGACATTCTTTAGCTCTTTAGTCCACATTAAATCCCCGGCTACAGGTTTCTAGCTTCTAGAACAGCTTCCTGGAGAAATCAGAGTCTTACCTTTACATATCTTCCGCAGATGTTTCTTGGTGCTTTGAAAAGTCCTGAGGTCTATGTCAAACAGCCATTCTCTTGCTCCCAGGGTCTTAGGGGCTTGGAGGAATCCCAACACCTGCTGCTACCACTGAGTGTCGAGGCTAGAAAAGCTTCAGGGTTTTGACAGCAGGATCACTGAGCCACAGCCAAAGCTTGGGAAGCCTTAACAACTGAAAGCAAGTGTAGAGGGCAACATGGTACCCAGCACGGGCTCAATTGTAGCAGCAGGGGGAGGAATATTCCTGCCCTCACAAGGGTACAGAGGCAGCCATCAGGGAACCCAGGCTCTGTCAATGGACAGGGCGGAGGAAGTGGAGACATGACCGCACAGCACGAGACCCTGGGGGAATGGAACAACTAGCACAGAGCTCAGGTAGCGCTTGAAAAGAATCACCAAAATTCCCCGACAGAACACAAGAAGCAATGGCAAAATGCAACAAAATACATGGAGACAGGCCATTCTAGCATCCCATAAGAGAGCCAAAAACACAGTTGGGGGTGGGATACGGAGCTCTAGTTCTAGAAAGAAAAGTAAGGAAGACATATTACAGTAGGCCTACTGTATTTGAGCTTAAAAATCTAACAAGTGACATAAAAATGCCTAAATCCTGTCACCATCACATTCATATTAAGAAAATTTACAAATATAGAAGCTAATCCACAAGGCAAGAGAAATTAAAAGGTAAAGTTGTCCATTATTGGAGGAGAAAATGTAATAGAAGTGTTAAACTGAGCTGATTTCTAACTTGAGAAATCATGAAAATTCCCTTTTCAATAAGAACAATGAATACTTTATCAAATACATCTCTTTCTATTCTGATCAGATTGGGAAGACTGAGGAATTCAATCAGATAAGAAAAAAAGAATATGAGGAAAAAGAAGCAGGTGGACAAAGAGCATTCTGAAATTAGAAGAGGAAGACACAGAAGAAAAGGCAAGAAGAAAACAGGAGGAAGACAGGAAAATGGAACTAACGTACTAGGTGTTAATGTACTGTCAGCTAAACAGCTCACTAAGACTCTCCTGAAATTGGACTTCGTAATACCATGTTTTTCAGAGAGCTCCTTGTAGCATGTTAACCACCGTTCACAGCTCAGCGACTCATAAGCCCTCAGGAGCTCACCTGGAGGAGCCCACTGAGTATTAACTATACAACAGGTACAAGAGACAGACCCTAAGGCAATTTTGCTTTAAGGAGCTGGAAAAAATGAAGCCAAAAAGGAAATATAAATCCTGACAGAACTTTAGTTCCTAATATGTGCAAAAAAAAAAAAAAAAATCAGCTTTACTTGGGAATTATCATTTTCTTTTTCTTTTTTTTCAAGACTAGAAACAAATTAACCATGGGTGCTGTCTTATGTTTGCTTCATAGTTAAATGAGAAGAAAATCTGCCGGTTGATGGCAGCTCTGTGTGTGCGATTCTTGCCTTCCAGGTATTTGGTTACAAATGTTTTTAAATCCAAGTTACCTAAAATATGAATAATAATCTTTACTTGGTATCAAAAAGCTGAAATCAGCTTGTGCTAGGAAAGGTGGATTCCCATCCCTCACCATATAGATAAAAGTGATACAGATATACAGTTAATAAATGACAAAGCAGTTCTTGTTGGGCAAATTTACTTATGCCCCATAAGGCACGAAGGGTCCACCACTTTTATAAAATGGGATAGCCCTTACACTACATAATAGTAAGCACTTCCCAGGTAGCTAGTACTTTAAATTTGAGAGAACTAAGAATTGATAAGGGAAGGGGGTGCTGAATCTGAATTTCCCTTTAGAAATAATTTTATTGTATAAATAGTACCTAAGTTTAGATGTTGAACTAAAACTTAGTATTTTCAAACACAGTCATTTCAATATGATAGGTTTGGATAAGGAAAGACTGAGTGAGCCCCTATGGTAGAAACCAAATGGAAGTTTGGACTTAAAAAAAAAAAAAAAAAAAAAAAACTAATAATCTGATTTCAAAAAAAAAAAAAAAAAACAATTACAGTCTATGACCTATGCTGTCAGTCCCACTCACAAACATCAGTTTCAACAATCAAACCAACAAAAACTAAAGCAATGTGGAAGAGTACCAAAAAGTGAGTAAATGTCACCAAATGTGACACAGCAGCATGTATGCACTTAGAGAGCTCTTTAGAATATATGCTGTCTCAGGATTATTTTCAGTGGAAACAAAAAATCCTTACTGGCTGTTTAAAAATATACATTCGATTGCTACTTAACAAGCCTACTAAAGTAATAAGACCATATAATCTAAATTTGTGTGTCCCTGTTGTTAAGCACCACAGGGGAGAAATTTTTGACAAATGTGCAAGCAATCATATCCCTGTATTTAGCCTGAAAACATAGCAGGTACTCAATAACAACTCATTGGCTGAATGGTGCTACCACAGGTGAGAAGGTACGCCTCAAAAAAGTGTGTACAGGGATGGAGGGTGTGGTCAAATAAATTTCTTAAAAGTTCAACAGTTATCTTTCTGCACAGTTTGTCATGCTGTCATAAATTCCTAAACTTGATTGTCTACCTTTTTTATGCAATACCTATTAAACAGAGATTATCTAGGAAAATTTGGTCTACAACTTTGTAGAAAACTTATTATGTCTATATCTTATGTCTATATGTATATATCTTCTAATCTCTTAATGAAAGACACAGCTGAACTATTAATTGGCAATATTCATGTGTGTTCTAAATTATAAGAGGGAAGATATACATATATATTTTTTAAGTCATACGGTAGGCTTTGTCAAAATGGGAAAATAAAATTTTAGAGTAAGAAAAGATGAGATAGCTCATTCAAATTACTCATTTTACTGACCGAGAAACTTACTCAAGGAAACTACCTTGAATTGGTACATAAATATATTAGCAATGTCAAAGATCCATCCTATGCAACTATCTGACTAATATATCCAATATCTTACTAATCTGCTTACATAATTATCTTAAATTGAAAAGAATATTCCTGGCAAGAATTATGCATACTAAATAGTTTCTTAAGTTAAAATTCTATACTCTATTGCTGTTTAAAAAAGGAGATGCTCATTTAGAATGGAAAGGAGGAAAAATTGCTTTCATATACTAAAAAGTCTTTTTTATTTTTTTTAGATCATTGTGGATCAAATGAAAAACAAGAGTAAGAAATAGTGGAAATTACAATGGAAGTTGTGTTCCATGGATTGAGGCATCTAACAACCTTCAGGATTAGTATCTTCAAGTTGTAAGCTGGGAATGCATATGAACTTCATTTATGGAATATATATAAGATCACAGATCAAGCCACAAGTGTGGAAACTGTGACTCCCCTCCAAAACGACATTCTGATGTTCAGATTATCAGAGGCCATTTTCCAGTGGGCGCCATGTGAGTCCTGGAGAGATCAGCCCTTCCCAGAAGATACCTTTGTGAACTGGCTCCCCATTTGCCTTATTCACTCACCAGCATCCATTAGCCAACTCCATGCTTTATCTTCAATAGATAAGATACGCTTCTTCTTGCCATGGTGCCATGAAAAGGATCCAGAAGGTTCCCCTTAAACAACACTTCCTGAGTGACTGCTGCAGCACCAAGAGTAAAGGATATGCCAGGTCAGCCACTTTTCCTTCCCAGCAGTATTAGCAGCAGCAGCAGCAGCAGAAGCTGGAGCAGACCATTTAGACCCAACTCCTTGCAGGATGCTAGCCAAAGCACTCTTGTTTATTCTACACCTAGACAGAGTTTACCCGTATGTTTGCACCTTTCCCAGAGTGTCAAAACAGGTGTTTTCCTGTGATCATGCTTAAAATCTGCTCCCCAAACAAGGTGATAAGTATACTGTCACTATGAAATTCTAAGCTTCTAGTTCTATGGAAAACATGTTCTTAAAGGTTTACTTTATTAAAAGGTAGCCTTGATGAACCCTCTTAAGAATTCATTCGCACTCCTCACTCCTAATAAGCAGGTGGATTGCTCTAAAATTTCCTGTTAATGAAAGAAAGGATGTTACCATATAAAATAAATGCCATCATGCAATATTGGTCACTTCTTTCCTAATGTTCTATCTGCCTTCCTGGCACAGAGTCACTTTTTGCAAACACTGTTTTCATAATCTTTACAACACTCCCAACAGATATCAGGAAATATCAGGTCTTACGATCTTTATTTTACAGAAGGAACAATGACTTCTTTGCTATTATATTCTATTCCCATTTTGATGTTATTAATGAGTTGCTTTTCCTTTCAGCACTGTTCAACTTAATGAGTGGCTAGAATACAGCTGCACAACAGAGTGGGCAGGTAACGTCATTAACAAAGCATTTCCTTTACTGAACTGATTTATCCAGACCTAAAATCCTATAGATATGAACAGTATCTAGAGATTTTTTAAAAATTTAAGTAGCTCAAGGGGCACCTGGGCGGCCCAGTGGGTTAAGCCTCTGCCTTTGGCTTAGGTCATGGTCTCAGGGTGCTGAGATCGAGCCCCACATCGGGCTCTCTGCTCAGCAGGGAGCCTGCTCCCCCACCCCCTTCCTGCCTGTCTGCCTGCCTGTGATCTCTTTCTCTGTGTCAAATAAATAAATAAAATCTTAAAAATAAATAAATAAATAAAAATAAATTTAAATAGCTCAAAACAAATTTAAATAGCTCAATCAAGGATGAGTATAATGCAGATTACTATTTTCCTAATATGTAAATACTATTTACTTATTAGAGAATAACTGTAAAGATTCATAAATACCAGAGCACAGGAACATTGTTCCTTGCCTAGCAGAGAATACCAATTCTCATTAGCAAAATGGAAACCCTACATACACAGAATCTTAGTATATAATGTTTCTTGTATATTAATACTTTCCATGTTCACTTCATCATCAAAGTAATAACAGGAACAATCACTGACACTGACTGAATGCTCACGAAGTGCCAGGCACTGTTCTTAGTGCTTTAAATGCGTTATCCCATTTAATCTTCACGGCAACCCCAGATCAGATATTATCACTACCTTATTTTGCGAATGAGGATACTGAGGTGCAGTCAGGTTCCATCACAAGTTCTAAGTCACAGAGCTCGCAACCGACATGGACCCAGGTTGTCCAGGTCAGAACTGGAGCTCTTCAACATTTTGGTACAACTGTCACATGAGTTTTGGTTTTCATTGCTTTGTATTTTGCCTTTAACAAGATAGATATGAGAAAGTGTTCACATAAAATTAAGATTTAATAATAGCTAACATGTATATCGTACATATTGTGTGCCATAGAAATTCCATAAGTTCTTGACATGCATGTGTTATAAGGTTCACAACACCCCAACAGGGCAGATTGGCTTCCATTTAGCGGGGTATATTGGAGGAATCAGAGGCACAGAGCATCAAGGGAGTTGTCAACGGTCACACAGCTACTAAGGAGTGAGTGTTAGCTCTGGATCCAGGAAAGGCAGCTCCTGAAGTCGTGGTTTTATGCCTACCCCTGTCCTTCACTGCCTCTTGAAAGCTGATGATGTGTTACACTTAAAGAAAGGGAGTAAGGAATGTCAGGTCTGGCTGGAACCCTGGTGGGAAGAGGGTATGTTATTCCTGTCTCTTCCCAAAAATTTAATATGCATAAAGTACATCCATTTATATAATACACAAGTCTACATCCATTTCTCTTAATGATGTTTACTAACTTTAATTTAAGGAATTAAATGTTTCACGTGATTCTCAGATTTTAAAAAAGTCAAGGACAATTTCGGTTTTCACATCTGTCTCGAGTGTATCACGTCTTCAGACGCACTAACAGGACAGTAACATTATTATCACCACGGTACTGGTCATTCTGTTTAGGGGATTACCATTGCTGGCAGCCATATTTCTATTTCATTCCCATCGTTTAATTATACATTTAATTATGTGCAGGACCAAGACAATAATTGTGAGATTAGAGGAAGCCTCAGAAATCTGAGGCTCATCCCTTGAGATAAAGGCTGAAGCAACCTTGGACCGGGACACCTCCTTGAATATTCAGCAGCTGAAATTACCTTCTTTAAATTAGCACTTGAGGACACAAAGTCACCTGGGTCATCTTAGCTCAAATCAAGCGCCTATGGTCACAAACGTAAGACCGAAAACCAAGGAAGAATACGGAAACCAACCTATTTCTTTAATTGGGCAGCAAGCCTAACTCTCTGGACTAAGTTTGGCTAGCTTCAGCTTTTTTGGCTATAACCTAATAGAAATTAAAACAAGAAACCATGAAAACTTCAGAGAGCAAATACAGTTATGGTGAAGGTATCTTCACCATAACTAAATTCTAAATTCACCATTCACTAAATTCTTTCAGAATTTAGCCACAAGCTATAAGAAAAGCAACCATTCGGTGCCCATGTGGCACAGCTCAAAGGATACATACTAACCTATTTACTCTCCATTATTTATAAAATCAGGAGTTTCCAAAGAAGGAAGATGACAATTCTTTACGTGATTTCTAGACAATTATCTTCTCTGCAGAATTCCTTGAGCGGTGGCATTACACACTGTACCCACATAAGCTTGATTCACTCTTTGGCTGACAACAAGATTTAAATTTATCTGTCTTTGATGTTAACACCAAATTAACACAAAAGTTATTCAAAAGTTCTTTTAAAAAAAACACACACACATTCTGACATCTTTCGAGTTAGAAAAACAAAGTAACCTCATAGGCTTTTATATAAGATAGAGCATAACAAAGGATCTCTATGACCTTGGCATTATTAAGTAATAGGCTAGAAAGATCAGGACGCCTTTATGCAGTCATCTGAATATAAATATATACATATATGAACATACATTTTTTTCTGACTGTTCAAGTTATCTACCATAGCTACAATTATTATTTCTTGCTGATGTTAATGACAATGTAATTAAAAACATAGAAATACAAGTTTGGGTCATTTTGAGACTTAACGTTCAGAAAGATAGAAAACAACAGAAGTCATATTTGTAGCTTAATACATAAGCTGCTTCTTATTCATCAACTCTTACTGGGTATACTCTCTTATTTAATTCCTTGAACTTGGCTTTATCTGGAAAGAAACGTATTAATAAGCACCAACTCTAGGCCATACTTAGATTAAAACAGGTATGGTTGCTGAGAGCTACTCACATTCTTCTGAAACTAAACAATGCGTTATTACCAATCCTTAACTAATATCAAGTCAGTCAAGTATAAACTGGTGACCTAAAAGTGAAAAGCTCTAATTGTGCATTACAAATTCCTGAGTCATTTTGTCCTCACAACTTTATGCTTTAAATAAACCTAAACGCTAGCTAAAGAAAATCTACAAGCAACTCAGTATGACTTAGTGTTTCCAAACCAGGAAAAGGAAGGACTTTCAGTGTTCAAGATAACGTTTGTTTTCTGTAGTCTGGAAAATAAACATTTCCTATCCAGTTAAGCAGTTAAGCACAGGGACTGTGTGTGTGTGCGCGCACAAAGTGCTTGTGTTTTAAGAATAAAGGTAGAAAGAAGGAGAGAGAAAGAAAGAAATGAGAGGGGAAAGAGAAAGATTTTTTTTAGAAGTATTTTGTGTTCACGTAACACCAAATTCTGTGCTGAAGTTAGAATACATCTCAGCAAGTTATGTGCACATGAGCCACAAAAAAATAGCAATTTGTCAATAAAATCAACAGGAAACGCTTACCTGATCATATATATATTTCTATTAATTCAATAATACAGAATGATATATTACATAGTTACATAAAATAATAGAAGTCTTGGGTTTCTAAATTGGATTGATTTGTTATCTTTATTTCAATATAGATAAACCATTTTTTGCATTTAAATAATATTAACATTTTTTTCCCGATAGGAGAATAAGCGGATTTTGTCCTGATACCATGCTTATATAACACTAGACATATCCACTTTATTTTAATACATTTTATGTAATTTATTGTTTACTGGAGTTACTGAGCAATGGCCAAGAGAAGTAATCCTTTTGTATTTGTCAAATATGGATACGTACGTAACCTATCAAACCACTGTTTAAGTTGTCAAGGTATAAGTAAGAGCTTGTACTGCAACCATCCATCTTCCCATGTATTAGGTAGAAATGCATCATATAAGCCTCTGATTCATGTTTGGGTACAAGATTATAAATTAAAAGGGCAAATGCCACCTCCATGTCAGGTATATGGCTACATCTACTAGTTCAGTTAATCCTCACTGCTCAACTTCAAGGCAGGAATATTACTGTTCCCATTTGACAGATAAGAACATTCAGAGAGGTTGGAAAATCTGTCCAGCAAAATCAGAATGTCCCTGATACCTTGGGTAGAAATTAGGGACTAGTGGGATTACACACACACACAGATACACACAGACACAAAACCGTGATATTTACAATGTATACTTTCTTGGTTTTTGTTATAGGGATTGTTATACATACCTTTTAAGATGTACAGAGAGTCTTAATTTATATCTTTGAGGATTTTTTTTTAAACGATTTTATTTATTTGACAGAGAGAGAGACAGCAAGAGGCAACATAAGCAGGGGGAGTGGGAGAAGGAGAAACAGGCTTTACCACGGAGCAGGGAGCATGATGTAGGACTTGATCTCAGGACCCTGGAATCATGACCTGAGCCCAAGGCAGAGGCTTAATGACTGAACCATCCAGGTGAGGATTTATAGAAATAATTCTTCAAGGACTGCTACTCCTTCAGTTGTCAGATAAGAAAATGTAAAGGGAAAATTATTTCAAACCAAATAGCAGACAGATTTTAAAATGTCCAGAAGGCTTTAATTTTATCATTAAAATTAGTCTGTTTTGAAAGACACGCATTTTCTTTATACACATCTGACATTGCTGGCTGACCTAAGCCAAGTCAACTCGGCTAAGGAGTAAACATTACTCTATTATTTGTACCGGTTTCTCTTAATGCTGAATAGAAAATTTCCCCATTTTTATTTTTGTTTGTTGTTATAAACTTTATGTTGTATAATTAAATGCGACCAGTATTATTCCTTTTTTAGGCCCAGTTTCACTCCTAAATTAGCTCATATCTGTCTCTTAGCACAGGCACTTCCAGTTCTACATTCCTGTTTAAAATATTTCTTCCCCCTCTCTCCACCTTTTTTTTTCCCTTGCAGAAATGACTAATCTTCCTGTTATTCTACTCTGTCAGTTTTTCCCCTGATATTCTTTTCATGTTGCATAACATTTACTTTTCAACAACTCCTTTTAGAATTTTACTACTGTATCCTTAATGCTAGCCTTCCGTTTTCAACAGATTAACACAGTCAATATTTACATATTAGCAAATTTTTTTGTCAACTTCTATGCCATTCAGATTAAGCTATCTCCTCAAGTCTAGATGCGACTATTCCTTCAAATGACATAATGTAAATGTCCATTTGTTGATCTTCAAAGCTAAATTCAGTCTAATCCTTCGTTATCAGACACAATTAAAGGGCTTAGCTTTTAGTCTCCTTTCAGATTTCCTGATAACTATTAGCAAAGCAACATAATGCCACTTCTTTTAAAAATTCTCTTAAAAAATAAAATAAAATTCTCTCGCTTTCTAGGACTTTTCCACAACATCATAAAACATATTAGCATAGACTGACAAGAAGTTTTTCATCTATCTGATTTTCAACTGAAAAAAATTATTTTAATTATATGTCTAGAATCTGACTCCTACTCTAATTTTAAGTAATTGTAACAGCTATGTAGCTACATACTATATGAACATGAGTAAAGAGTAGAGTTTCTATCCTGGAGAAAACATCTGAGTTTTAGAATTACAATAATTATGTAAATATATCTAAAATATATGACATAATATTGCATGCCTAACAAAATGTTAAGCATAATCTCAGATTTACGTAGTCCATTTTTTTGGCAAATTCAATATTATATTCATTATCTCCTAGTCATAGAATCCCACGGGAAAAGCAGTAACTTACTAGTCCTATTTACACTGGCTATTCATACAAGACGGCCACAACGCTTTAGAAATCGTACATTTTCTAAAATCCAAAAACACCTTTGAAAATCCTAACAAAACACACTTTAATTACAGGAGATAAAGACATCCCTAAAATGTCACCCTCACTTTCTGAAAATAAAAGTCAAATAACGTTTAAATATTTGGTTAAGTTAAAATAGCATAAGATCTTCCTATTTACTTTTAGTCTTACGGGTAATCCCCATTATTCCCTCTTCTAACTTTTTCAAATAACAAAAACAAAAACTTCTTGTTTGTCACATATAATGCCCTATATGGAGACATCTCATTTTTCCTTGGGCAGCACAAATAACTTTCAAGCCTCTGACTTATTGTCCCTATTTCAGACTCTAGGGCCAGGGACTCTAAAGTCAGCTAAAACATTCTTGGTTAATATTCATCATATAGGACATCAAATATTACAGTAACCAAAACCAGATGCATGTATGTGTTTATTTTTTTTAATTACATCACATTATAAGTAGAAAACAAATCCAAACTATATATTCTATGAAAAACACAGGGCTCATGCCCACCTCCCCAGCGGCTAGCACAGTGCTCACCTCTCCCCACTCCCCCAAAAAAGATGCTCAATAAATATCTTCTAAGTGGATAAATTCAATCATATAGGGGTATATAAAATAAAAAAGGAAGGACAAGACACTTCCTGGCACCATGAGAAGTAATATTCTCAAAATGCTTTAATAAAGAAAAAAAAAAAAAAAGATTAGGTGAAATAATTCAAAGCAAAGCCCCAAGGGAAATTTAATCAAAATGTGTTAGAATACTTTAAAGGTAGTTATAACTATATTTAGGTCTTATATTAAGAAAAAAGCTAATGTCTGATTCTGAAATTGATAAATAAAATAAAACTCGTGCTTTTTTTCTCCACCTTTCTAACATAAACCTTATTGCGGAGGTGCCAATTAGTTACCAGGAAAAAGTTCTTTATAGAAGAATTACAGGTAATGAATGCAGGAGCAGTGATATAATTAAAAGTCACCATTCTGCAATCCCTAAAAAAAAAAAAAAAAAAAAAAATGACACTATAAACTGATCAACAATGAGGTGAAACCACTGGTCCAAGTCAGATGAAGAACTTTATAGGACTGGCCAGGCTGACCTGAACTCATTGACAGATTTCAGCATCATTAAAAGTGGGAACAAGAGAAATTATGCCCCCTTAGTGTGACGCAATCAAAAGTACAGAGCACCATCTAGGAAGTATCCTCACCAGATAATAAATAATAATAATAAATTGTATTACAAGTGAACTCAAGTCTAGGTTTAATTTTTAGTCTACAGAAAATCAGGGTGATGGAAGAACAAAGTAAACATCACTGTATAAGGAAACAATTAGCTAAATTTAGAACCTCAAATCTTCTTCATGACAATGACTGAATTTTTCAACAAATAAAGGCATGGGGAGAAAAAAGCAGAAATTATCATAGTGTAGAAGAATCTTAAAAGATACAATATCCAAATGGAGTGTGCAAATCCTATTTGGATGTTCATGGGATCACTCCGCCTATAAAAAGGCTCTTGCAGTAACAATAGGGGAAAATTGAACAAAAAGTGGGTACTAAGTAATATAATATAATTATTGTCAATTTTGATAGATTTGGAAATAGAATTATATTTAAAACAAGTTTTAATCTGTTATAGATACATACTAAAGAACTTGTAGGTATACTAATAGGATGTCTGAGATCAGTTTTAAAACACATCAGGGATAAAAGGTATGTTGAGGTAATAAAATAAGATGGGAAAAATGATAACTGATGCACACAGGATACAAGCATACAAAATGCTAATTCATACATCAAAATTAGCACTATATTTTCTCTAATTTTGTACATGTTTAAAAATTGCCATAATAATTTTTTAAAGCTTTAATAAAAAAAAAAAAAAAAAAAAAAAACC
Organism: Lontra canadensis; assembly: GCF_010015895.1. Lineage (NCBI taxonomy): Eukaryota > Metazoa > Chordata > Mammalia > Carnivora > Mustelidae > Lontra > Lontra canadensis. Next base: position 31,051,389 of record NW_022631000.1, on the reverse strand, counting down.
ATAAACAGAAAGCAAAAGAGAATGAGTTACTGCCTGGAAGAATAACCAAACTTTGCTATATTTCCGACCCAGAGTCACAAAGCCTAGTTGACAAGCTAGACTTTACTTTTTACAATTTGATCTGGCTGACCTAATTCAATTCATTCGTATCTGTGAACATAAATATCTCTATATGTAACAGAAAAAAGACTGAGTTAACCTACTTCAAACATACATATATATATATATATATATATATATATATGGAAATAAATTACAAACTTAAAAAATCTGAAAATATAGATATCATTATTAAAATGCTTTCTTATTCACCTTCATGTCACTTGTGTATGTATCATCAATTCAATCAAATGATAAGGTCTTTATGAGCAAAATCTGTGTCCTAGTCTTTCAATCAACAACGGTTCAACATATGTTTCTAATGGGCCTACTACTTATCAAGTATTCCACTAAACAGAACACAAAGGTGGTGAGAGGGATGGAGGGAGGTACGTAATTATGATTTATGTGCCAAAGACAGTTATGGAGATATGAATGGGGCACAATACAGACACAAAGAGACAAGACAATAACATGGTTAGGGCTGGGGTATGGAGAAGCTTCCTAGTAGAGCTAATATCTAAACTAAATCTAAATATGAAAAAAGTTTGCAAAACTATTTTAGGGAAGGAAAAAAAGTTGTAAGAAGAAAGACAGAAAGGACGAAAGACTTTATGCTGGAACAGCAAGAGAGCTTCCTCGCAACAGGGCATTATCACTAACACTCAACGTTATAGGCACTGGGCCTCAGTCAGTGACCCACTGGACTCAACAAAATGCTAAGTACTTAGTAAGGGATCAATAAATACCTATTAATTAATACCTAATTAATATCTATTAGTTGAGGTACGGAGAGATAAATGCTAGTACTATTTGACTGCTCACTGTGCACCAGACATTTTGCTAATATATTGAAATAAATGTTTCTTTTTTTAAAGATTTTATTTAGTTTATTTGAGAAAGTGAATGAGAGAGAAAAGGAGCAGGGGGAGGAGCAGAGGGAGAGGGACTCCCCACTGAGTAGGGAGTCTGATGTGGGGCTCAATCCCAGGACCCTGAGATCCTGACCTGAGTCGAAGGCAGATGCTTAACCGACTGAGCCACCCAGGCGCCTGAGATAAAAGTATTTTTTATTCAACCTCACATCAACCTCAAGGTAGGTCCTAAAGGGCTAAGAAACTTGCTCAGTCACTCCATCAGCAAGTGGTATATTAAGCGATGTTCTGATGGTTTCAAACAATGTGGAAAGAAAATACCTGGAAATAAAATTCTATGTGGCTCTTCTACATGGTCAATCGATTAAAAAAAGAAGAGAAGCCACTGTGAACAGTGAGCACTGCTCAGTATCTAAGTGGCTCTCTGGAGGGGAAGGACTTGAGTTGTGGTATCTGTCAATTTCCATGATGTAAATACTCCCACCACCGCCAATTTCAAGCTGCCAACATGACACCACTTAACCTGGAGTTGGGAAGAGATCTTTATGTGGGCCAGCTCCAGCACACCACTGGCCATAGCCTTCAACAACCCATTCAGGTAGAGAGTTATATTAAGAGGCTAATTATATGTTCAAGAGGATAACAAGCAAATCAAAGAAAAGGTTCAACTGCTAGCTCTATCTACAGGAATCTGTATAAAAGCAACAGCCAACACAAGTTTGAAATTAATGAACTGCTAAGGAATAGAATACAATGTATGAAAGGCAATGAGATTCCTCAAGGAAACATATATTTTCTGTGAATGAAGAGTTGACAATTAAAATAGTATTTTCTATATGATTAATGAACTGTGATTACTAAATGATTTCCTATTAAACTATTCCTCCCTCAGGTAACACATAAGGGAATTTATTTCTAATTAGAAAAGTTAAAAATGAAAACACAGTCGAAGGCAATTATTTGGTTTGGGTCATCAACAGACATGGCAACCAAAAAAGGGGAGATTACTTTTGCATACCCTTTGTTTTTCAAGCTTCCTGCCATATAAAAGGTGTTGAATGATACTGATCAGAAAGAAGGAAAGAAAAAAAAAGCCAATCATAGAACTAGATTTATATACTTGCAGTCTTATTTATAGTTAAAGAATATGCAAATATATGTATATAAAGGGGAGTTCAAATGATCAGTATTAGTATATTTACACCATTGCTTTAAAAATATTCCTTTAGGTTACTCATTTAATAATAGCACTGAATGAATAAGCATACTTAGATGAATTTCATATGTGTACAAAAGGGAGTAAGAATTATTAATATTAATATATTGATCCTATCTCCTTACAAAGTCCCTTTATCATTGAACAAAAGTGTCCAACAAATAAATACATCTAATAAATATTTCATGAAATATAAAACAGATTTTTCAATAGAATGCAAATATAATGTTGAAGAGAAGCAACTGGTGATTAGCAAAGCAAAAAAAAAAAAAAAAAAGTTTAAATTAAATACAAATTTCTTGAGAGGTCTAGCAACCTTAAAGCAGATGTCTCCATTTGGGGCATGTGGGAAGTCCGGTGATGACCTGTGACTGAATCTGGCTCTCATGAACCCACAGCCTGTCTATTAACAGAATCCTAGCTTAAAGAGACTCCAAGAAAAAAAAAAAAAAATGCAACCCATTAGCACCTCATTATGCTATTTAATACACATGCAAAATAAATGCAAAGGATGTTTCTGAGCCTTGTTAGAGTCTCTATCTATATGTTGTTTTTTCTGAATAGTAAGTCCCAGACATCTTTTGCTGGGTCAATTTGACTATCAATTTTTATTCATAATGCTTATCGCAGAAGGATATCATTTTTTTAGTCTCATGCCTTAGAGGGGAGAAAAAAAATCACAGAATAAATGATTAAAAACGACAACAAAAAATCAATCAACAACACTGTTGCCAAGTATATAAAATATCTCAAACAACCGATTTTGTTACTGAATTGATAATTTTTTCAGCCCAGTTATCAGACTGAGATGAGAGTATAGGTGTATAGTTTTATCTCTGCAGTATCACAAGTAGTTGTGCAGTAAAAGTTCAAGCTAAATGATTCTAGTGTTCTATACACAATGTTGATTTCATTTCCTTGAATGAAAGAGCCCCACAAAGAGACTGTGTCAACTTGTAATGAAATGTATGGTCTACTTTGTAACTATAATATCTATAATTTGTTTTTTTGTAAAGCTTGGAGGTGGGATAAGGAAGGTTAGAGCATGGATCAGGAGCTAAGATTTCAACTGATATTCCATATTTCACCCCATTTTAATAATAGTAAAGCGTTATTTATTGGAAGTTTACCATGTGTCCGGCCTATGGGCAGACATTAGAGATTCATAGATGACAAAAGATACAGTCTCTGCTTTTTAAAGGTTCCAAGAGAAGGGACATGAGATGAGGGCTCAAACTAACCACAATGGTCTCTACTAGAGTACGGTAGAGTTCTAATGTGTCTATTGACACTGCATTTCCATGCAATAAAATAATCTTAAGTAATTTATGTGTTTTCATGTTTCTATATAATGGTAATATTACCTAAGTTACTAGAATCCTATCTAAAACATAAGTGAATAGGCTTTGGGTCAGAGATCAAGAGATTGCCTCAGGCAATAATTGTTCTGTTCAGATTAAAAAAAAAAAAGCAAACAGAACAAAATAAAAAACTCAAGAGAAAACAAATACTATTATCTCTTACACTTAGTTTTAAAGTGGATCTGACTACATGGTCTTTTGAAATTAACGCGTCACTATATTGCTATACAAGCTGGAAGCATGGCCTGGAACAGAGAGATGGAGTCACTGATACTAAACTCCTTACAGTGTTCATGATGAAGAATGGCACACACCAGGCTCAATTTGCTATCTCCCAAACATTTTCATTATTTCCCAACCTGCAAGATTAGAAAATTAGACTAGCCTCATAATTACCAGCAATCAAAACAAACATAGTACAGAGATCTTTAAATTCATCGCTTTTGGGCATTGTATGAAAAGGCTCCCTGCTCAGGACAGGAAGTATTGCTTCATTCCAAGGGGAGATGCCCTATAGAGTCCGTATCTCTTTAAGATTATTATCAAGGTCTTACCTTTTCTGAAAACACACGGTTTGCAGAAAAGCACACCAAATCTAAAATAATGGATCAGCAGAACTTATTCTCTAAGCAGATGACATTTACAAATTGTGACGCTCCTTGAAGAGGGCCAATAAGTCTTGAGAAGTAATATATCTTAATGTTCAAGTGGCGACTGTGGCAGTTGTTACCAGCTACATAATTACTCCACTCTAACCCTTAATGAGCCTGAAGTACTAAATTTTTAATTTCCCCTGATGACCCTCTTCAAAGTGGATAAATATAGGTTTCTTCCGAAATACTTAATTGCTAGGACTACTGGTATCAACACATAATCTGGATCATTTTTGACCCTCTAGAACTTTTTATTTTCTTTTAAAACAGCTTATATCATAGAGCCCCTAAAATAATTACTGGAGGGAAAAAGTCATGAGCAGGTTAAAAGGGGGCAGGGTCTAGGCATTTATACCTTTCAGAAGCCTCGACTCTCTTTTTTCTGCTTCGGGTTGAAGATTTACAATACTGTGAAGTTTTTACACCTGGAAGACAAAACTTTTTTTTTTTTCCTTTCTAAAAATAAAGTGTGTAGAAATTTAAGTGCAACAGAGATACATGGACCTCCCTATAAATAACATGTTATCTTTGCTACTATTACTTCTACAATAAAACAACAATAATTATAGTTGCTATGGTTGCAGTCTGGTACCCAGAATATTCCTCTCATAATAAACAGCAACACTGATCTAGGCTCATCTCAACATTTTCAGTAGAGTTTTTTGTTTGTTTGTTTGTTTTGTTTCTTTTTTTTTTAAGGAAGGAGGAAGAAAGGAAGGAAGAAAGGAAAAAAAAACAAAACTGATAATTGTTTCTATCCTAGTAATATTATCACTTCTCCCTATGAAACTTTTGAAGGGTAAATATTATTCTACATGAGCTTGATACTTTTCTAACAAAGCAGTTTTATTAACAGAGAGTTAATACTGTTACGAAAACAACTGTGTTTTGCCCTACTGTACCCACCAATTATCATTTCCCATTAGAGACATGGGCTGTACATACAGCCATGCATCAGGAAGCCTGACCAGGTCCCTATGTTCTACCTGTACAAAATAACAAACAAAACACAGCGTAAGTGCAAATAAAGGCCTGTCCCAGAAATTTACATCAAGATAACAGAAACAAATCCATTAGAGTGCCAGAGCAATTTAACTGCTTGAGTTCTACCATAAATGAAGGATTCCTCAGAGAAATATTTCTTATAGTTATATGTTACTATTCAACAAATGTACCCCTCCACAAAAAAATTCACTAACATTGAACTTAAAAGCACATTAAATCAGGGTGCCTGGGTGGCTCAGTCAGTTAAGCGTCAGGACTCTTGATTTTGGCTCAGGTCATGATCCCAGGGTCCTGAGTTCAAGACCCATACCAGGCTCCCTACTTAGCAGGGAGTAAAAATGAGATTCTCTGACTCTCTTTCTCTCACTCTGCCCTTCCCCCCAAAATAAATTTAAAAATCTTTTTTTTTTTTAAAGCACATAAAATCTGCTCACAATTATTGGTCATGGTCAAAAAGAAACATTGCTTTCAATTCATCAAACACTTAATACATGTAGCCAAGGATATTCAAAACACCATACATACAGAGGTGATTAACGTAAGCTTCCCATTCTTAAGGAGCTTAAAAGCTAGTGTGGGGAAAAAGAAACATGAACAAATGAACTGTAAGATCAGGTATGATGTGATTTGTTCTGTGACACACAGAATGCTAGGGAAAAGTTATTCATTCCATGGAATATGTCTCATCTGATAATCATCATATAATAAGGGCCACCTATGAGTAAGGGCACAGAGGCAGAATTAAATTCATCCATCACCTGCAACCACAGGTTGGTTACAAATCCAAGAGTTTAGCAACAAACAAAAAGCATCTATAAGAATCAACTGGCTATACAGAATTTCAAATATATGGTATAAATACAGGGTACTGTATATTTTATTATAATCTTAAACTGTGTTCTATTCCTCCTTTTATTAGTTAGCTTTATCAAACTCAGGTATAGACCTACATACCTTTTAATTTTTTTGGAAAGCCTGCTATTATATAGCAGAACACCGTAAATCTTTAATACCACTGGTAATCAAGGCATCAGAAGAGCCAAGGAAGTTCTTTACCATTAATAGCAGTGAACACCAGCAGGTCAGTGCCTTGACCTTAATAGCAGTATTTATCCACCAGGTGTGTCAGTAATGTCATTTTTTTTTTTTTAAGAGTAATGCCATTTTCATGAAATGAGACAAGATAATCCAGTTTTTGCTAAGACCTACTGACTAGTCATATTTAAAGGGCCCCGATGATCTTAGGATCTTTAGGACTATACTTGGGCCCTAATCTCACTGGTGCCTCCTTGGTTCCCTTAAGCAGTAAAACAGATGGATTGTGAGACATTGTTTCTAAAGACCCTTCTAACTACAATCCCAAGAACCTACGGATCACAGGAGTTCAATATTAAAAGCAATAAAAAGAAAAACGTCTTCTTTCTTCAAGGAAAAACCTAACACCTGAGGTTTTTATTCTTAAAATCCTTATAAAGCTTCACTTGCCGAGGAGTCGTTGACTATAGAGTGATTTGCCTTGACATAGTTACTCTGGTAAAAACTTTAAGTGGAATCACAGCTAAATCTCATTTTCTTTCAAGTTACTTCAAAAATACTAGAAACCCTTCCAATGGTACAAATAAAAATGAGCTTAGTATGTTATATTCCAAATTTTCAATATTAACCTCATATTGAAAAATCATCATAATCAAGGGTACTTAACTAGCCAGGATATTACAGTTCGAAAGCTGGCTGCAATCCGTGAATGATTGCAGAGTGTCTTTTATTTTTTAATCTGTATTGATTTTATTTCTATACTTCAAATTGACAGAAGAGCTAGTCATGGCTTAGAAACAAGATTTGCAGCCTGTCCTTTCAAAGATCTATGCAGTAATGGTAAACCCCGTGGCTGGAATCCATCAGGCTCACACTGAGCACTGTCCCTGGGTGAGGAGCTGCTGGGGGACAATGTGTCTTTTCAAACCACCTAGAATAGAATCCGTAAACCCAAAAACGAATGATTTTCCATCGATCAAGCCCTATTTTCATTCAAATACAGTTTAAAACCACGTGTGGAATAAATTTTGTCAACCTAAAAGATTTTACCTTTAAGATTATGATGATACAGCTTTATTTGTGCTACTGGAATAAAAAAAAAAAAAAACAGTTCAAGAAATAGAACGGCCAGTGTTCTGCCATGATGGTTGAGTTAAAACTTACAATGCTATTACATAATTTCTTGTTGCATTTCAAGACAATACTCATTAAATAACTGGAAATGTATGAAGCAGTATCCTTTTCAGGAGTTTTGTCATAAGATAAACACGTTTTAGTGATCAAATCACTTTCAGAATGCTTGTAACTTGAGATTTCATTTTTCTTCCAACAGTGACCTGTTTTTCTCTAGAACAGTTACTCAGAAAAATATTTTCAGCTAGTCATAAGAATGACTTCCTTAGAAGCCCTTTCCTTTGTACTATTAAACAGTCTGGAAAATTGCTTGCTTGACTCATTCATGCTGTCAAAATATACTACGGGCTTAGGCTGACCATCCATTTTCCATTTCCTAGAACAACACATGTAATTTATGTATGAAGTTCTAAAGGAGCAGCATTTGGAGTTTTAGTACCACTTTCATGTGTTGATAGTTTATAAGACTATATCCACACCCACATAGGCTATGTCTGAGGACTGCTGCTTACGGAAGAAAAGTTTCACGCATTTAAATCCATTATACTTAAAAGGTAAAAGGTCACATGAACAAAAGAAGGTCTCTTTTGTTTTGATAGACTATCATCACTTTTAATTTCAGTGCTACAAATGAGACTCAATTAGAAATTCAAAGAGAACATATAATAGTTATTAGGAGATTACTCTATGTGGAGTTATTTGGAGATACTAAGAAATAAAATATGTAAAAAAAATGAAATTCTGCCCAAAAAAATAAGTTATGAGTCAAATAGGTCATCATTGGAACCCCACATTTGTTGACACACATTATAAGACTTAAAAGTAATATTTTTTCTTTTATCTACTGGCTATTATAATTAATAGAAAAGAGATCGCAAAATGAAAGGTATACAATAAATGCAAACCTGTTAATTATAATCAACATACATTAAATAGCATTTTTTAGGAAACAGATTATAGGGAATGTCATTTAGAGAGAAAAATTATTTTTGAATCAGAAATCTAATGAAGACATTAATGAAATGAAGTGAGTCCACCTTCTAACTATGAATAAGAAATTACTAAGTAGGTGAGAAGATTATTTTGTTTTCTTAAATCATGTTTTAAAATTTATATACAGCACTAATCAGAAAGCAAAGCCAGCTCTGTGTCAGAGTCTGGAGCATGCAGAGATTTCCAGATGGTTTTATCCTTAGGAGAAAAATACATCTTCTACATAGATTGCGAAGTCCTGGCAAAAATACTATGTTCCCTGAACCTCTCAGCAATGTTAAAAGAGCGATTGTTAACCAGGATCATATAGCTGTTTAAAAATACAACCGGCCATGTTTCTTGGCTTAGAGATTCCAAGTGAGTAAATCTAGCTGGTAGGGCAAGTGGTGGTGGGGAGCAGAATGGGGGAATATGCTTTCCCAAGTCTTTTTTGCTTTGTGCTGGAAGCTTGGAAAAGTACCCGAGATGCTGTTTGGCACACAGTGGGCATGCCACGTAAGCTGTTGACTCACTTGGAATTAAGTGGATCCTACTGTTAGTGTGGTTGATCACTAGGCAAGGGAAAGGTTTGGGTCTAATAGGTATTTGGAGCATAAGTGGTCCAACTGGCACCATCTCTTATATACTCTGTTCAGTCCTGAGCTTTTCCTATTTCTACTGTTAAAAGTTCTAAGCTGGGAGGTCTTTTGAGTACAGGATTTTTTTTTTTTTTAAGATTTTATTTATTTATTTGACAGAGAGAGACACAGAAGGGGTGGGCGAGGGAGAAGCAGGCTTCCTGTGGAGCAGGGTACCCTCTGCGGGGCTCAATCCCAGGACTCTGGGATCATGACCTGAGCTGGAGGCAGATGCTTAAGGACTGAGCCACCCAGGAGCCCCCAAGGCCAGGATTTTAATAGGCATTTCAAAAAATAAATAAATAAAACAGTCATGTTATGTTCCCTCATTCTTCAAAAATCAGGCTAGCCAAATAAACCAGAGGTGACAAAAGGTTATAGATCAAAAAGACCTAGAAGGTAAACACAGGGAGAGGGTGGTCCTCTAGTCATTCTGAAGCAAATGTATTCTGAAAAAGTAAGCAAACTTAAACTTGGAGTTCCTAATCCTAGGAAGGATTAATAAGGAGCACCTTTATTAACATGAAAGTCACTTTCATCATCAGTATCTCAATATTGTTTCCTAACTCAATACTTCTGTAAAAGAGAGAAAAAGAGAGAGAGACAGAAAGAGAGAGAGAGAATGCACAAGTGCACACTCCTCAACTGTTGATATTATCTGTAGAGACTTGTCTGCTGGAAAATGTTCCTTTAACTTTGGTTTGGCTCCTACCTTGGAGCTGATGGGAAATAAAAACTTTTCCATGGATTAGAGCCAACTGAGCTGCTAAAACAAAAGGTAACATTCATCAGTGAACCATGGTACCATGATCTCATTCTGAGGGTTAATTTTTTTTACCTTGAGTGTGGACTGTCTAAAGTTTGGAAAAAGTCAAACAATTACTGTTAGAGAAACTAAGTGAATATCAGCCTTATCTTACATGTTGCTATTTACATGGAAAAAAGATATTTTTAAACTATGAAACATGAAAGAAAACAGTAGATAAAAAGAACTCATTTGATTCCTAGCTTATTTCGCTTAGCTTTCTATCTCCGCAAGCCTCCCCACCCCCACAAAATGTGAGTGCCCCAGACACATATACATCTGGCTTATTACTTCTACCTATATCCAGTAATATGTAGTTTCAACAAGAAACCATTCTTAAGGAGAAGTGAATTTTTATCAATAAAACATGAACATCCGAGGGTGCTACCTCCCTTGATTTTTAAAAGAAAATCCAAGGTTTTACCCATCTGCTCACTAAATATCAATTGACAATTTAATCCCAAGAAGGCTTTACTGTATAATTTTTGCAACTTCTAAAAAGTTGAAGACAAATTTTACTTTCCCTGTTCCCAGAGGTCCTCCTGCACTTTCTCCTAATTGGTTTGCATGTTAAAAGCCTAAACAGCCAACTCAATCAAACAAACTGTAAGCATCTCCTTTGAACACCTATTTGATCCTTTTTCAACATCAAGCAATACAACTAACTCATTGCCACATACTAAATCAATGCGCAGCAAAAGAGAATGGGCAATAATCGATAACCTTAACAAGAAGACAGTAGCACAGCTGAGTAAATCAAACAGTAAATGCACAACTCATATCCTGGATTAGAATGTAACAGAATTTATACAAAACTGCAAAGGAAAACCTGAAGCTAGCCATGGGAAACTACTAGGCTGTATTATTCCTGAAGAACCAGTAAAATCAAGAAGCTGGGATTTCCCTCTGCTTGCTGTAGAAAGCATATACTCTCCTAGGTCTAACCAGAGTCAAAAGTCTCAAGCTAGTGAATTAGGCAGCACCTTTAAAGACGTGGGAGCAAAGGAAACCATTTCACAGAGCTAGAATTGGATCCCTGTCAATTCGGAGTAACAGTGAAAGGGGAGAAATGAGGATGTGGTAAATGGGGATGAGCATGGCCTTGGATACTTCTTTATACCTTTAAAGAAGTGCTAGATAGTTCACCAAGTAAGTGAGTTTATACAGGCCTAGAAAGAACGAAGTAGGGAGAGGGCAAATCATGAAAAAGTGGACTTTAATATTCAACCTTCTACTCTGTGCAAGTATTTTACTGAATAAACATCAATTTTACTTTTGAAAAAAGTCCTAAGTGAGTCTTTTAGGAAGAAATTTACATAAATATAGTGTTCAAAATATCAAATGTGAATTATTTACTTTAGACCAGGATAGAGCTAAAGGGGCATTAGTTTTAAATGAAATGAAATTCAGAACAGATGGCTACAACCACTTTTTCATTCATGGGTAACTGCAGTTAGAAATGGGTTACCATGCACAGACAATGATAAGAACACTGAATTATTTCATTAATACTACTCCCAATGAGTTTACCGTCAAGGGCTACACACCTTGAGAGGCTAAGGGGTATCTTCTCTTGATAACGGGTAAGTAAAAAAGCTAGGATGTGATACGGCACATTTATATACATCATCCAGATAAAAGTTGGTTTTGATTTTTTTTATCAAGTAACGGATAGATCCCTTTGGGACAGTAAGCGAACTGATGTGGTATTTATTCTGACATAAGACAAGTTCCTCTTACAACGGGAAAGATAACTTGGACTGAATTCCAGCACCAGGACACAAGCAAGCACACTAGCAGCTCCCATGTACGCGGACTATTTACAAGGATGCAGACACTGCGTGAAGTGACCTGGATTATAGAACTGATCTCACGGACTCCACATGAACCTTCAAAGCCGACATCCTGAGCCTCCTTTTATAGAACAGGCGCAAAGTGACTGACACACAGTCAGTAAGATGTAACCGACAGACCCAGACCCAGATCCAGCTGAATTCTTGCCCTGGGCTCTTAATCAGCTCCTACTCTTTGCCTTAAACATTTTTGCATATAGCTTTGGCAATTATTCTGAAGATCCTACTTTGATGAAAAGTTCAAAGGTAGCACTGGGACTAAGTAAAAACCGCCAGTGGCCATTTTCTCATTATCCCTGGCACCAATATTTATTTGCTATAAAGTAATATTCATTATAAATTTCATCCCAAGAAAAAGAACACAGAGGCTAAGCCAGATATTCAGAAAACACCAATCAATCAATCAAGCTAACATTAAAACAAACTCAGGAAGAAAATGCCCAGAGAACTAAAGTCAAAGAACAAAAAATACTGCTCACTCTTCCTATGAACAATTTTGTCCTAGACACAAAATAAGTTTGACTTTTACGCTGTTAGACACGAAATAAGTTTGACTTTTATGCTGTTTGAATTTATATTTCAAAGACAACGGTGTCAAAAATCTTTCTAACTAGCTGTTTGAATAAACTGATACATTCAAGAAAATGGCCCCAAGGCTGGGAGTTTCTAATCATTCAAAGAAAAGATCTTCGTAATACTTGTGACTGATGTTAAAGGTTGTCTGTTCACTTTTCTCCACGCTATCATTCATCTAAATGAACTGCTCTGTGAGAATATATATTTCCCACAGGGCATTTTAAATCATATAATGAACACTAATATTTGAGATACATCTCTTGACAGTCCAGGATTACAATTTAAACTATTATTTACTAATACCCAGGAAGCCAAGGTATTTTATATTCTTAAGTCCATGTTTTTCTGAGAGCAAACATGCTCTTTCTGCTATATTGCAAACAAAATGCAATCAGTGATGCTTATATTAACAGTCATTTTTATTTCAATTACACAGAATGCAAAAGTCTTAAGAATAGTGTGAGCAATTTTAAAATTGAAGTATTCATGTGTAAAAATTTCCTCTCACTGAATCTAGATATTTCAGTAATAATAATATAATAGTTACTATACAAATATACAAAGAACTAAAATGAACTACTAAAATTTTATTCCAAGCTCATTTTTAAACTATGATATTAAAAGTTATTATAAACACATAAATGAGACATACACTATAGAGACCTATAGCATAAACTATTGCAAAATGGTTTGGCTTTTAATTTTATACAGTATAACTTAACCAAGACTTACAAAGGCTTTTAAGCATATTTTTTGGCTTGTTTCCAATATTATCATAAAAGCCCAGTAAAACTCATAAAATAAGAATGAAATCTCAGCCTCTCACAAAATAACAGCTCATGCATTAGAAAAATTTTTATTATACTATTTCTTTGACTAAGAAAGCACATTCTATCTTATGCAAAAAAAAAAAAAAAAAAGGTAGTTATAAAATGAAAACCTCCTTATCTCCTGCCCTTTACTTCCCTTCTAAGCTTTGTTTTGGAATCCTGAAATTCTCATTTGTTTTTTTCCCACAGCAGCCTATTATTTTGATTTGCTAAATTGATTCCAGTCTGGCATGACTTCCAAAATTCTTCTTGATCTAACGCTTAAGAGTTCTCGACATTATCAGACTTCTAGCTAAAATGTTAATATAAATTTCCCACATTAGGTGAGAAAAAAAACCTCATTAGTGATTATTCAGGGACAGTTTTTCAAATTACGAAAAGTGGGAATGATCGTGATTTTAAAAACTAGAGTTGTCTTAAATGCAGGCAATTACAGTGACTCAACAAATACTTGCCCAACTATGTCCATTGTTCAAACAGGAGGACTCACTGATAATGAACACTGCATTTCGTCTGCACAAGACCACGATGTTGGGCTTCCTAACACTGCTCAGTTTAAACTAGGGAAACTCGGAGTGTAGGCTGAAGGCACAGGCTCTGAAGACAGGCTGCCTGGGTGGAATCCCATGTCAGCTGCGTCCAGACTGTGCCACCTTGTACAGATTACTCAATCAGTCTGAGCTCTCATCATGTTATATCATCAATAGTTAATGATCAGATCAGGAATGCAAAATTAACCACTTCTACGTGCGCTACCTAAAAACCAATCTGACTCAGGTTGCTCTTGCTAAATGATGGAACATGAGGATGGGTCTGGTATAAATCTCTGACCGTGTAAAAATCAGCGGTAAACCTGTTCTGACTAATACAAACACACAGCTTCTCTTGCAACACACATAACCATAGCTGAAATTCATCTGTTCTTCCTACACTAACTACGAAACAGTTTACCGTGTTTTTCGTAACAAACCTCCTCAGATACATGATGACATTTAATGCCTGCTTATGTTTTACATGGGCAAATTTATGTTCTACTGGGAAATCTTAAAATTAAAGAGCAGAAGAGTTAAAAGAATGCTTTAGTATTCTATGATCATTCTAATTTTCATTGTACTCTTCAGAAGCTCAAAAGCTTTTGGTAACTACTGGTCTAGCAACACCCAAAAAGGCAGGGGCCCGGTGAGTCATTCACCCTTGCAGCTGGATTGCCCATCATCATGTCTGGTACACAGCAGGTTATGAATGACGAAAGCGGGGGCAGGGCAGGGGGATGGGGATGGATTGTTTTTCTTTGGTTGATATGCAGAAGTGGCAAAAACTTAGGTCTGCAATTTCTTTAAACTCCTACTAAACTTTTAGTATAAAAACACGTTTCCAGTGAAAATCTCTCCTCCGGCATTATTCATCCTCAGTGCAAAATACAGAAGCCAAGAGTACCTAAGAAAGAGTTTTTTAAATAATAAATTTGCATTTCTCACTACGCACACCTCCCCCACTGTATGTACGTTACATGTTAAGCTACTATAGGTTAATTATAATTCAAAGGCTCTGCAGGAGCTCCCTAGAGCCCACCTATGCAAAAACGTACAATGTAGATGACTCTTCTTCAGCGTAGGTCATGACTCATTAGTTCATGTGCGTGTAAGTCAACCTGTGGGTTGGTTTTTTTTTTTTATATATTGGATTTTCTTATGTGGACATTTGTTTTCAATTTATTACTCTGCTGTGATTCATGGAAGGCAATGTCTGGCAGTAAAAGTTTATAAGAGAAAAAAAAGTTCAATAAATAAAATCAGGATGATAATCTTTTCTCGTGGCTAGATTGAGATTTCATTAGTTTCTACTTAACCATGAAGAGATATGAGATAATGTGAAGAGAGATAGTTCATTCAGAACACAGATCTTTCTCAACAGGATTCTTTTTATAAATAATGAATTCTTTAGTTATTTCTTTCTTCATGGTTCATTTCTTGGTTGCCTCCCTTAAAGGAGAATTGTTTTATGAAAAGCAATGTCATCTACCAAAGAGGAACCTTATTTGGGGCATGATAAATTTGGCTGTGTTTCTCTCCAAACGTCCCCTTCCTTTTTTTAATTTGACCCATTTGGTAAGCTAACACTCTTTAGTTTTAAAAGCTTCCTGGGACTGGGAGATGTCACTAGACTTATTTTCAGTCTATGAACGATTTTAGAATATTAGATGAGCAAAGATATCTGAAAGCAAATTATCGTCTGAATGCAGTAACATGGAAAAGAATGAATTACGGATGTAATTTATCTGTCACAAGCAGATCCTAAACACTGATTATGTCCATGCTTGTGCAGAAAATTGAAAATGATAGAAAAGCTCCCCAGCTTTTCTAACTTTAATTTTCCACGTTTTACTTTGTGTAATTTACTGTCAACTATTAACAGCAGATGCTTCTTGCCTTATTTGAGAACAAGCTGGACGTAAGTATAAGTCACTCTGAAATCCAGAAGCCTCACACAATGAGTCTGAATTTTACACGGAGAGATCAATTCTGACTCAAGAGGCCTGGAGTTATATGGGGTCTTAAGGAAAACAGAGTGCTGGATTCTCATTAAATACTAAGTCTCAACCTAACATTAACAGAAATTCAAATATAAATATGGTTGAATAAATGGAGACAGCTTCAGAAGAATCCTTCTGGGCCTAAAAAATATGACCTGGAGTTAAAATATAGGTGGTTCCCAACTGACCAATGATGACCCAGGGATAGCTACCCTACTTTGGTGGCCCATGGCTATGGGAACTCTCTTAGTAGGGATTCCCTCTAGTTCTCATCCCACTTATGGTTTGAGAGTTAGTAGTTGTGAGAGGGAATGGAGGGAAAAAGGAAAGATAAACCACCAAAAACATTTCTGTCTCCCTTCCCTAAGTGCCCTTTCCATAGACCCTCTAATCGCTGTGGAGAACTTCCCCCTCTAAACTCCATCACCACCACCCATAATATATTGGTCTCCCTGTCAGCAATTAGCCCCTTAAGGACTTCGTTTTTTCATATCTGCCTTCCCAAAGTTTGACACAGGAAGTGTTTAAGTTATACTCCTTGAACTGTGGCATACCCATCCCCTAGACCTGCTATCCACCTTTCGTTTCATATCTGGGTCTTTATTGCTGATCTTTTCACTATGTCTTACAATAAAATAGCCAGAACACAAAAAGATAGTTTTTTTTTTGTTTGTTTTGATATTTTCACTATCCACCTGTGCTACTAGTAATTATAAAGCAAAAGTATCCAAACAACAGCTACACTTTTGAAAATTTTAGGAATGAAAGGGAACAGAAAAGAAGCTCATCAATAATATTAAGTTCCACAGTGGACCAGACTCAGGATTAACAAGCTGTACATTTGAAGAGAAAGCAGGTTGAGGTTCTTTGTTTGTTTGTTTGTTTTGAGGGGGAGGGTAGGTCACTTGGAAGGCACCGACAAAGAAGTTTTCCCACCCTGAGTAAGCTTTGAACTGCAGTCCATCATCCCACACCATCTTTAGTCCCTACTGATTCTGAACCACTGCTCTGTGGCCAGCCAGCTCTGGGGAACAGGAGCAGCCCAAACATGAAGCTGGGGAACCTCTTGCACTTCCTTGCAGAAGTTTAGGAGAAACCCCTCTCCCGCACCAGGCCCAGACGAATTTCTGGAGCACTACAGTGAAACCTGAAATGTACCGTTCCCATAGAAACAGTTTGACAAAAGCCGTTATGGTCTATGACACTAGCAATATTTAAGATGTATGAGAAGATGGCGCTCACCCTGCTCTGTGGAACCTCATGGGTTTCACTAATAACCCTGTTTTCCCAGGTAGTATTTGTACTGGACTATAAGTCGAGCATCCTAGGAGTTACTTGACTTCCCGGGGTTGGCCCGATGACTTAACCACACGGCTTCTGTGGAAAATGCTTTCTAAACAATTAAAACTCAGAATATGGCTTTTTTTTTTTTAATTCATTGGGGGGGTGGCTATCTTGTTTCTACAGTGACTACTTACTGAAGATGACTAATTTAAAACCATTTTCCAATATGACCATACATTTAGAATATATAATCTTAAAAAGTTGGTGGCACTTGCTATCTTGCAGCTATCTTGTATTCACTTACTGATTCATTTGTGGACTTTAAACATAATTACCTCTGAGTATTCACTGTTTTAGGCTATCTGCTGTAAATCTGCCTTAAACATTAATTTTTATTCTTAAGTACTCCTTTGTTGAATCCTTAGGATGTGGATATGTAAATTAAGAAGCAAAGTTTTAGAGGAAAGTAGTTAAAAGGGTGGGCTGTGAAATCAGGTGACCAGGCTTGGAGTTCACATGTTACCAGCTGAGTGACCCTGTGCATGTGGCGATCTGTGAAATGGGAGGAATATCAGGAACCCTCTCAAAGAGGTTTTGTGAGGACTAAATACTATGAAAAAGTTAAAAGCACTGAAAATACTGACCAGTATATTACAATTTTCAATAAATATCAACTCATTTTATTTTATAGAGAGGAAATAAAAATAAAATATATATGTGGAAGAAGTAGAAACAGATGCCAGAATAACTACAGATTCTTTTGTTGAATAAAGTCACTTGAGACTTGTTTTTATGACATGCATTCCTGTTACAGTTCAGTTATAATTATATAACCGTATATATATGTACACACACACACACACACACACACACACACACACACTGACAAAGGAAAAATTTAAAAATGAAGCAATTTTCTTTTTTTTTAAATAAGTAAAAAAGCAATCCATTTGTGATATTCCAGGTTTTATTGACTAAATATAACATGATTTAGTTGTCTAAATGTCTCTGGTTATCCAGGACAGGAGACTGATGATATGTTTAACAAGATAAGAAGATATAAGTTTCTTCAGAGGTGGTCTCCCCTCAGCAACCCCCACACCTAAGTATTTTTCAGGGAGAGTTACTGGATTCCGGACTTTTCTTAAAAAAAAAAAAAAAAAAAAAAAAAAAAACAAAAAAAAAAACTGTCTTTCACCCTCATGACTACCCTCCTGAACATCCATTCTCCCCTTCGACCTTATCCATCCAGGGGCCTAATTTTAATCAGGACAACAGTTAAAAGAATATAGTTCCCACAAATGAGCAAAGAGGGAAAAGAGGGTGAAGCAAATCAGGAAACAGACTCTTAACTACAGAGAACAAACTGATGGTTACCAAAGAGGAGGTGGGTGGGGAGATGGGGGGAATCGTGAAGGAAAGTAAGACTACACTTATGGTGATGAACACGGAGTAATGCATAGAACTGCTATATCGCTAAATGATAAACCTGAAACTAATATAACACTGTATGTTAACTACATTGGAATTAGAAATAAAAAATAATAGTATTTTTAAAAAGACTATAGTTCCCAGCCATCCTTGCTGCCAAAATCAGCCAATGAGAGGCCAGGATAAATCACTAGGTGAAGCTCAGAGGACCAGAGGGCAAAGACGCCTAAGTAGGCTAGGATGTGGTCTCTTTTGCCCTTGCCCCTTCCCACTTCCCGGAATGAACCTACGATGGCTGGGGCTGCACTGGACATCTTGCAATTTTGAACTAAACCTCGGGTTGGAAGCTGTGTGCTCCTCAGGACTAAGGATGAAGACACCCAAGTTCTAGGGACTGTGACGTCATCATATAGGCCTGGACAACTATCATATCAACCCTTAATCTGTTTATGCCACAGGCTAGGGAGGGAAAGGTTATCTCTATTACTTAATGCTGGACACAAGTCCTTAAAGACAAAATGTCTAAGTAATTTCTGCATATTCAGAGAAATATAAAGAAGGACCATTGGTTCTGAAGCTAGGGACTGTTAGCAAGCTGGGAAGAACGCAGAGATAACACAAGAAGAATAAAAGAGATTGCCAAGGCCCAAAGGTGTCCAGGTGACACCCATTCAGTCAAATTATAATATATGAGGGGTCATAACTATCAATATTTTCAAAGCACAAGTCCTTACCGTATAGAAAGTTTTATCTCTAACAATAAATCAAACTTTACCTCAAAGTCTTTCAAAAATGTGCCAAAATACAATAGATAAGGTTTTAGGTGATGTGCATTTGATGTTATTTGCATGAAAAATATGTATTCGATAAAACCTGTGCAGTTATTATAAATGACTATTAGGATAAGATCTCCTCACCTGAATGACTCATGTATAATGAAAGTCACAAAGAAATCACATTCTTAAAAAAAAAAAAGAAAAGAAATCACTATTCTAATAATCGATTATACTTCAAACAGCTAAGTAATTCTAATGAGGCTTTCCACTTGCTTTTACTGAAGTTTCTGCTTATTAATAACTATCATTAGTGCTAAATCAAACACTATTTAGTTAATCCACTTCCCACTGACTGTCATAATTTTGGGCCTGTTAACACAGAAAATTGCTCCCTGATCTAAAAGCAAGGAATGTGTTTTTGCTAAAGTTAAAAAAAAAAAAAAAATTTCCTCAACAGCATCTCTTTGTAAGAAAATAAGAAGCTTTGTCTAAGACTGCAGGAAGGCAGAGACATTGCTCAGCATGAAAGGTAACAGATTAGTGATGTTGATAGCTGAAATCCTCTACTTATCCTTGGCAAGGAGAATGACAGAATAAACTTCCCAAACGAGGTCCCTAGGTATCTGTGCTGGAACTGAGAAACATTCAATTTCTCACCTCTCCAGTGAACTGGGAGTATGTCACACACATCCTGGATAAAAGATCTGGCCCACCCTGAATGGATGGGGCAAATCTTTTAAGTAACAGCCTTCTATATGGAATTGTTTTGAGGCTATTTATGGACTCAGAATTCTGCATTAATTCAGAAGTCTGAAATACAATTCAAGGTTGAACTCAATTCTAAGTGCCACATTGCTTTAGGTGTAAATTGTTTGTCACACACAGGAACTGAAGGGAGGTTTAAGGAGGAAAAAAAAAAAATAGATGCAGGGTACCAAAATCTTATGAAAGGAAACAAAATAACTAGTTCTAGAATTAGAGCCTTAGGTAGCATGACTCAAAACATGACTTGAAATTTGTCCAAGTTTTAAAATTTTAACTCATTTAAAACCTATTTTTCTAAAAAAATTTCTCATTCTAAGAATATAAATAGGTAACTGAATAAACTGTAAGTACTGGGGCACCTGGGTGGCTCGGGTTGGTTAGGCATCTGCCTTGGGCTCAGGTCATGATCCCGCAGTCTGGAACTGGGCCGCATCTAGGGCTCCTTGACCAGTGGGGAGTCTGCTTCTTCCTTTCCCTCTGCCCCTTTCCACTCCCACTGGTGCTTGCTCACTCTCTGGGCCTCTCTCATAAATAAATAAATAAATAAATACCTTTGGGACCACTTTATAATGTCCAGTTATGTTACCTTGTTCCTGTGTGACAAACTAGAACCTTGATTTTCCCTTACTGGCTTTAAGTTTTCTAGTTGCTCATTTATCTGGATGTTTACATATTTGTATGTCTTCTAATAGCTGAATCCATGTATTCTGCTAGGTCTTCAGAAGCACCTTAAATGTGTTCACTCAGGGCCCTTGAGTCCCTGCCAATTTGCAGTGGAATCTGATCTGTGATGTCTCTATGACAAATCTGATTGGCTGGGCTAGAAAGGTACACAAATGTGTAGAATAGTGAAATGAACCTTAATTATCTAAAACAAAACTGCCTAACTTGATAAGAAAACAAGTGAGTAAAGTTCTCAAAGGTAAAAGAATTTTGCTAGATTTTTGGAAAATAGATAGTAAATATGAAGGTTATAAATATCGCCCTTCCTCCTGCACCTGAAAAATGAATGGATATCTGAAAAAGAAAAATTCAGTAAGCAGTAGTCTTTTTGTATTGATCACAGGGTGAAAGCATACTTTTTTGATAGCATAAATAACTTGACATCACAATAAAATACATTCCGGGCTTTCTTTAAACAACTACCTAAATTTTAGTTGAGTGATTATTACTGAAGAAAATAGGTAACTTGCCAATTAACTGTTATTTAAATCATTTCTAAATATAGTATTTTAATGGCAGCTTTCAGTGTTGACATTTTTCTTCAGTTTTTTTGTTTTTTTTTTCCTCTTTGGTATCCCTTTCACAAGTTATAAGAAAAATCCTTTCCAGCCTAAAATAATCTACCTTTTCAAATGTTCACTGTTTCTGAAGTAACGAAAACACTCGAATCTATAGTGTGTAAGCGATCTCATTCTCAATTTGAATATATTCTTAGACTGCTGTCAATGGAGACTACAAGTACAAAAGCAAAATTAAGTGAGAACAATAAAGTGTATAAAATAGTGTTTAACTTATAAACTAACACACAATATTACAGCTTTTGCTCTCTCTTCCTGTTATTATTCTACTTCCAACATGCTTAATATAAACACATATTCCTAATTATCGTGTACTCTCATTTCACTTAGCAACACATCTACTACAATGCAGAATTCTGTGTTTTCACACAGTACATTTAATCTAAGTTAGTTATTTAAACTTGGAAATCACCAATATGCAACCAAAATACTACCAGCTAAATTTCCTTCCTATTACCTTCAGCAATATGCCAATTGATTTCTTCTACGTAAATACTGTCTTGAACTGTTCGACTTCTGTTTTTAATGAAACAAATCCTCTTCTTCTAAGTAGAAGTCTGCTACGAACGTAAGTCACCTGGGATCCTGGCCAAAGTCTGCAACAGCACAGCTGAAGGCTACAGCCATTTCACAGGGTCCTCTCAGAGAGTATTTGGTTTGCTTTCCTAACTTGCTAAAAATAGTAGATTACACAGGCTACCTCCATCTCATGGCTCAAGAACTCACAAAAGGCTGGACTATGGATTGTAGGAAAACATACAACACAATTAAAGAAGTCAGGATATTACAAGCTTTCTAGATTCCTTCCGTTTACTCTCTCAAACAATACAAATGATCTAGTGGTTATTGGCATGGAAACCTCATAATGCTCCCAAATTTCAGAACTTCAAGCATGAGTCACAGAGTTACCTTTAACTGTTAAAGTATGTTTTTGATCTATTTTAGCCACAAAGTGTTAGTTATAAATACGTATCTAAGAAAGGTGGCTTTTGAAACATGAATACTTAACTACATATTCCAAATCGGTTAAATGAATTCTTAATTTGGTTATTTCACTAACATTTTAGGAGCTATTGTTCTGGGTATGAACCTCCACCACAAATAAATTTTATGTTTGTTTTTCTCCTTATTCAAATCAAAATATTTTACCAAGTTTTAGACAAGATAAATTAAATTTCAGTTTCTCCTAGAAAGACAAAGAACGAGGACAAAGTTTGCATTGATTAGCTGCTCTAATGAGTTCATTTCATAAGTAAATTTAAATCTTGAAATTACTCGTTATTAAAAAAAGTCCTTGATGTGGCAGTTCAATCTTGTTAACCACAGAGCATGTCATTAAGCAATGCTGCTGTTTTACTCAAAGGGAGACTGTTCTGTGTCCACAAGTGAGCAGCCACTAAAAAAATATTTTGAGATGGAAAAATAGCAACTGAATTTTAACGTTTCACAATGTTTCCAAATGCTGTGGAGGCAGGTCTTCTGTGAAACCACTCAATGTCACAGCCAAGTTTAATGTCCTTCATTTGGTAGCTATGAGTGCACCATCAACTGTCTATAGGATTAAAAATTGGATTTACTAGTAATTGGGTCAAAACAGGGTTACTTATGGACACAGCTGGTTACCGACAAGTGTAATTAGCCATTTGCCCCTCATTTTATGGGCCCTCATCTCTAATTACACCTAAATTCAGTCATCAGGAACTCAGGAAGATATATTCACAAAGGTACAACCACTGTGCCCTTCATTGTTGCCTTTCCAAGGAAAGAAAGAGAAAGGCCCGAGGGTAATTCATAACTTTTGGCTTATCAATCTTTATGACTATGACATGAAGAAATAATCTAATACTATTAGATACCTTTGTTGTTGTGAACACTTCCCTTGATCTACTACTCTGAAGATAATATCCTTGAGACTTTGGTGAAAACTTTGGCAAAGTAGGAGCCCAAGCTAAGCCAAGAAGCAATTAACTGAAAAAGTCAACTCACACGTTAACTCATAACACATCAGCGTGAGTTCTGAGTTAATGTATGAGTAGA
Organism: Lontra canadensis; assembly: GCF_010015895.1. NCBI lineage: Eukaryota > Metazoa > Chordata > Mammalia > Carnivora > Mustelidae > Lontra > Lontra canadensis. Next base: position 31,028,210 of record NW_022631000.1, on the reverse strand, counting down.
CTACTTCAGTTAATTCACCCCATTTTATTAAAGAAAGCATTTTTATTATAATAGCACTTTTTTTTTTTTTTGCAAAAGACAAGATGGATCTATAAAACTTTTACTTCTCTATAGAAACGATAGTGACTCCCCCCCGCCATCCACAGATTCAAAGAGTGAATTCTACTGGCACATTAGTTTTTAAAAGCAATTCAATTAAACCAAATAAGTGAAAGTACCCAGAAATCTTCACATTTCTAGTCTTGACCTTGCATGTCAGAATAAAGACACATATGCTATCTTATTAAAAGGCACATTTTCAAACTTGATACCTGAAATATGAACCAATGACATTTCTGAATGTCAAGATATATTAAAGCCGATCTTGTATTCAGTATTCTGTTGCCCAACAAAAGCTAACTTTTAACACTTCTAGCTGAGACTGTTACAAATTTCAAAATGATCAGGAGCCAACAAAATAAACTAAGTTATTTCACATTAGAAGTTTAGGAGCTAAAAAAAAAAAAAAAAATCCAAGTACTCATATTTAAAAGTTTCTACTTATTTATGAAACTCAACATTCAACAAAGTTTATGCCTCAGATAGAGTACTGGAGCAGCAGGAGAACCTTACTTCTCTATTTTCCACAAAATACACTGCTTCTGGCCTTAAAAGAATATGCTTATACAATACAAAGGAAACCCAAGATTTCACAGTGTTAATATAAAAACTCTAGCCAAGTTTAGCTGCCTAGAAATCTGTTCTTTTACAAGCAATGGTGCAGCACCTTAACAAACAAGGGAAAACATAACATCTTCATTCAGCTATTGCCATGGCCTTGTATAATCTAAGCATATGCTAACACACCTATCTATCTATATTTACTATTTCTATAGACATTGACATTGCTATAACTAAGTAAAAAGTATGCTGATACTCTGTTTTAAAAATATATATATATATTGCATTAAAGGACTGATGAAGTTACTTATAACAAACAAAGTTTGGCCAGACATGGCTCTATTGCTTCTCAATAAAAGTCCCCCTCCCCCAAAACATTAGTAAGAACACACCGTATAACTAAACTATTAACAAAGCAATCCATAATTCCAAACTCAAGGGACTATATGTCCATATCCCCTTTACTCAATTATTGCATATCCTTAAAATAATATAATAGTTACTCACTTTCAATGAATCAAAGCAGGCGATTACTCGTCCATTTTCAACTTGGCAGCTTTTCGAAGGATGTGCAAATTTACATTCCGTGTCTGGCCGTGAGCAAGTCCCCCTTTGGAACTCTCTACATACTTCCAGTGTTAGCCATTTTGTGTCCCGAATTGGTGTGACACTAACAGCCATGTTTAGATTTTACAGGTAGTTAAATTTTTCAGTGAAACCAACAAACCCAACCCCCCCACAAAAAAAAAAAAACAGCAACAACAACCCCCCCCAAAAAAAGCTGAACTGATAAAACTGTAAAATGATGATGAAAATGTCCCCTCCAAAATACTTTTTTCCCCACTCCCTGCTTTAAAAGTACATGGAAAATTTTGTTGTCAATATCAAGGAAAAGATCTCCCACTAGAAATTCACAGCATTAAACTGTTAATTCAAAGAGGTTTTGGTTTTTAGAGAAATACTAGACTCGTAAGTAGATGAATGTTTAAAAGTAGGGCCTCGAATCAGCCTTGTGCTCTCAGTAACCCCTTCCCAGTGCCAATTTGGAGCCCAAAATGCAAGCATGAAAACGTGGCAGACCCTCTGACACCGAATTTCCAAGCTGCTTTCAGCAAAGTTGTCTGAAAGGGAATCTCCTCACAGCTGAATTTGCAATGGAGTTTGGTGGTGCAATCGGTATTGATTAGTTTGGCATAGACAGATGAAGCAGTTTAGAGCAAATCGAGAAAATGATTTTTTTTTCCTCCTTGATTTCCTGGCAGAAGAGATCTTACTTTTTCAGCAAACTTTTCTTTTAAAACTAAAGCAGCCTAGGGCAATGCCAGATACTTAGAGCTTTTGTCTTGATTATAAGTAGAAATGGGGGTGTCTGGGCTAGAGGTGGAGGGTGGATGTGCTGTCGTCACAGTCTAGCTGGCAGCAAGCAAGGCAAAAGCAGAGACTGCTCTAGAAGCGGGTCCAAGCAGCAGAGACGTCAGGAAAGGCACTTCTTAGTACCAACCTGTAGAAAAAAGAGATAGGTTAAGATTTACTAAGTAGCACTTCACTGATGTCCTACAGTATCACAACCTTGCCATGTGCTACCAGACTAAGTAATATTCAAGTCAGCTTTTCTGTGTCTCTCTGTCTCTTGCTCATTCTGTCTCACACACACACACACACACACACACAATACTTACAGTGAAGCATATTGCAGCCAGCCATCGTAGATTTATTAAAAAAAGGGGCCGTTTCCCCTTGTGAAGCAATGCATGATAGAGAGATAACCAATCACAGATAGTGTTGCAGCAATATTCTGGGCAGAAAGCCAATAGTGTGGGTTGTCTTATGAAAGGTCGCGCCTGTCAGACGTTCATTACTATGCTATAAGCACAGAAAATGTCCATCAGATGTGACTTATTCCACTGCAAGAGGACGAGCATGTGGGTTTTGAATTTACCCAACATGCAGTTAGTGGACTAAACCATGTTAGTTTCAAAACAGCTTCTAAGACAAGTCCAAGCACTTGAAGATCATTACCGGTGAATAAAGGCAAGGTTTAAAAATTGCAGCTGACTTCCAAGCTGCTTTTCCCTCCGGCTCTGCGCAGGGACAGGCACTGAACAGCCTGCTCCCGCTGTCCTGACACGTGAATAAAAAAGGAAAGGGGTGTTTACAAATGGTACATTCTCCTGACCTATCCAATTCACTTCCTTCTAAAGCCCAAGTCCTGCCCCTGCACTGAAAGCAGCTCTCATACTGTAAAACTATTCCATTCAGCCGACAGACACTTTGTCAATATATCACAGGCAGGCGAGATGCGAACAAAAGCATCCTTTATTTGAACATTTTTTAAGCAGAAGCTGAGGTCATGTGGGGAAAATAAGGAGTGCAGTGTTGTCAGTGTGTCTGGCAAATCTGAAGTCAACCTCAAGGGGGAAAGTGATTCCATCGCAGAAACATTAAATATTAAGTGAGCAATTTGATTTGGGCAGCATGATGCACTTCAGAGGTACGAACGAAGCCGGAGGTTGGGGGCTGGGGTCTCCCCTGTCACCCAGTGATCTACTACGAGGCTGCTCCTAACAGCAGGGCATTTTTGCCTCTCACAACTTACTTTCTCTTTCAACCGGGATGAAAAAACTTTCAGAAAATGCTTAGTACTGACAGAAACAAAAGTGCATAGGTTTTTTTTTTTTCTTTTGAATGTTACCAACAAAGGAAACAAGGTTTTAATAACTCCAAAAATTTCCCATTCCATAGAGGCACTGGCACAATATAATAATGTTTGATCACACTTCTTCTATGGCCAAATATGGTCAATTAGCATATAGTACATGTGGAACCATGATCTGGAAACTGGAATACAGGATATGAATGTGTAAACATAGAACCTGAATAGATTTACCTATGGATATCTAGCAGAGTTCTGAAAAAATTTTTAGGATTAATAGTGTCATTCTTTTTTTTTTTTTTTTTTAAGATTTTATTTATTTGTTTGAGAGGGAGAGAGCACTAGAGAGAGCAAGCATGAGTGGGAGGCAGAGGGATAGGGAAAAGCAGAGTCTCCACTAAGCCGGGAGCCCAAAGCAGGGCTCAATCCCAGAACCCTGGGATCATGACCTGAGCAGAAGGGCAGATGCTTTAACCGACTGAGCCACCTAGGTGCCCCAATAGTGTCATTCTTAATACTAATTAAAAAAAAAAAAAAAAAAAAAAAAAAAAAAAACTAGCAGAAACCAGGTTTAAGGAACACTGTAGTAAGACTACAACTTTAAAAAAAAAAAAAGGCTAAAAAGAACCAACTCAAGAAATATTTTTGTTTTCAAAAAACTTTCTGGTCCTACTTCCTGAATATATAAAAACAAAGTCAAGTTGGTCATAAACTCTAAGATTCATCCACCCTCCTGACTCTGCTCTCACTCAGGATTTCTCAACTACTCCAGGCCTTCAGCATGTATCCAGCTGTGGCCAACAACCTCTTCTGTCCTTCTCGCTGGAATCTTCAAGTGCTTCACCTGCAACCATTCACCTACTTTGGAAGCCAGCTAAGATGTCACTTCTCCAAGAAACTCCCAAGATGTCACTTTCTCCATCTCCACCCACCCATTTATTGGCACGGTGTTTTCTGAATTATCTTTGCATCCCCATATGGTGTGTTACTCCCTTCTATGTATGACCCACTAAATTATATGTCAGAAACGACGTCACTCGTCTCAGAACCCCAGTGCCCCGCACAGTGATGGAAAATATATGGAGCTCCGTAACTTTGGTAAATTAAATGATTGATTACTACATCCAGACTGGAATTACCTTTAGGGCACAGAAATACATAAACACACATATGAACACACCCTATAAACACATGTATAACACAACACATGAACACAAACACACACACACCACCACTGCCTCTATCAATTACTCTATTCCCAGGTCACATGGGCCCTCCCACTGCCTAGGAATCCTCCCCCAGCCCTGGACAGCTCCCTCAGACATTCCACACAGCAGCTTTTCTAAAGCTTCAACACTTTCAAGCCCTTCCTCCTCCATATTCCTCTCCCTAGCAGCAGATGATGGTCTTACATGTCACAGATATTTCATAGTGAAAAGAGCAGCCCTCAGGCAGGAACCCTCTCTCATCTTCCCACCACCCATCTTTAAACTATCTTTCCATATGTTTCATTTTACTCTTCCAGCTTTGCCTTCCCTTGCACACCATAAGCGTCAGCCTTGACTCGCTCCCTCTCAAAACATCCATTCCCTTTACATTCTCTCTATCCGTGAATATCCGGCCTTGCCCACATGCTTTCTCTTAGTCCTCAACATACCGAAGTAGCTCTGAACTTGAGGTGGTGGCGTGGCAGGAGAAAGGGCTACATGTCCTTCCTCTCCCTAATGCTCTTCATCGGTTGTTCCCAGACCCATGTCTAAAGAGTCATCTCCATGTGCCGTTTTTCTGCTTCTTCAGTTTTGAATCTGTATCAGTGTGCCCTCCACACTCACTACTTTCTGTTCAGCAATGGCCGTCAAGGCTCTAGTTCGAGCCAAATCCAAAGACTACCCGAGTCCTTATCTTTACTTGACCTCTAACAGCAGTTACAGTTCCCTCTTTCTTGAACCTTTCCTGTCTTGAACCGACACATTCTAACCTTTTGATTTCTCCCATTGCTGCCCCTGTAGTACCCTCCCTCAGACAGAGGAACTGTCGGGAGCTGGGAAGGCTCTTGGCGTATGCCATGCTGGTGTAGCTCCCAGGACTGGTTACGTGCTGGTTACTTTGTTTGGTGTGACACACTTCCTCATCCCTTTGGCTTGGTAAATCCCTTCTTGTTTAAGTTGCTATTCAAATATCACCTTCTCTGGACAGCTGCACCAACTATGCTAAACACTATCCATCTCAGAACAGCCTCGGTACGTTATAGCTCTTGGAACTTTGGCCCCCAAGGTTATAAATTCCCTGACAACAGGGTCTACCACCACTTTTTTTTAAACCCCAGTTCCTGGAACATAACAGATGCTTTTAAAATGTTTGATAAATGAATAAATTTTATTCAAACTCATAGGAATAAACATATATATAAGGACGCATCCCCAACAGCAAGGAAATAGTTCATCATGACCTGTGGGGCCCAGGCCCCACAGCATGAGAAAGGATAATGGTACCACTAGAAATATCTTCATTGGTCGGTGGTTATGTCTAAATACAACCACAAAATCCATTTCCAGAGTTGATTATTTTTCCTGTTTTTTTTACCATGTTCCAGGCTTAATCTCACTAAGGCACAAAATATACTTTAATTAGTAAAATGCTTGCAAATGGGTATTTTGGACATTTTTATTTTTCTGTAGCAGAGATATTCTACTCACTTCAAAAAGAGTTCCTGAAAAAAATTATAGATAGACATGTATTTGTAAGTTCAGTACTGTTTAATTGTCAAATATATAGGCAAAGATGATAATCAAAATGTTTCCTATTATCTAGGCATAGAGACTGAGCAGTCAAAATGGACACCAACCTTTATGCTCTGTTAGTGTAGCTGCACCAGGCAATGAGCATTGCAGTCCTTGATATGGGGCACTGGGGTAAAGAACTGAGATTATATCTAAACTTCTGATATCAGATTATAGTACTATCTTATAATCCTCCTCTTTATTCAAACAGAAGAACTTCAGGGAAGACTGGAAATCTTCATAGTTGGAAAAGGATCAAAGATAAAGTAAATTAAGATTGTGTAGGATTTGGATCAATACTGAATTCTCAAAACATTATTTCGACTAGTAATGGATATTTATTCTAGAGATAGAGAAGGTGCTTAAAAGTGTGTGGGTAATGTCCACATTGTAAGAATTCTTACATACCTATTTGTCCTAAAATTACGTGTTGTTTGTAAATATTACTGAAGAAAATATTTCTACTGTAAAGATATTTACTAAAAGGTAAATTGCTTCTGAAGGAAATGCTTGACCTATACTTCAACATATTATAATAAACTTCCCTATACCAAAAAAAAAAAGAAAAAAAATTGGACCATTTAATAGTTTTGCAGTAAGAATCAAACTTCTTAAAACAGATATAACCACAAGCCCTCTTGTACCTATTGATCAAATTCCTAACACTAACTGAAGAGCTTCTCCCATTACGTGACACGTTCTACAAATAAGCATGTTCTGCCGTAAGAAGCAAGATCCAGTTTCTCCTTGAGTGATATCAGAAATCACATACATTTTCTACTTTAAGATACGAAGAGGGAAATAGAAAGGAAAAGATGTGAATGTAAAGCTGGAGGGTAGGAAGCTAAGAAAAGGATCAAGGATAAAGTAAAACAGTGTGGTATTTTGCTAATAATGAGTCGCACGGTATATATTAGCATCAAAACGGACAGTGGATAGCTTTGTATGGCTACTTAAGGGCTGCCTACATACTGCAACAGAGGCTAAATGGGTGCTTTCAAGGTAGGAGACTGAAATTCTGTTTTGGAGACTGGATGGCTTCTATGAGCAAGGTTAAATGTCTTAGTCATATACGTGTGATCATCATTTCAGTTCTTTTGAACCATATATAGGAGGTTGGTCCTACTGCCTCCCAGAGCAGTTAGCTGGGAATTTTGGGGACTTTTTTCATAAGCTTTTGATTTTGAAATAGTTTACATATTAAGGAAGTTAACAGAGTAATTATTTGAGGTTTGCTTTTATTTTTTTTGTTTTGTTTCACTTTGTTTTGTTTTTTATTTACTAAGACAGCTTCAACCTAACTGGAAAAGAAAGCCAATTTCACCATACAACATTTGAAGTTGACAAAAAGAAGCCCCTTGCCCCAAACTGTAACTTCCCCCCCCCCCCCGACTCACTAACGTCAACAAGTCCATAATTAGCAATGCATGACATTAGTGAATTAACTCACAGTTAATTTGCAAAAATTTTGCCCAGGGCTTGCCCCAAATATTAACAGAGGTTTCAGTATGCAAACCAACTAGGCATTTCTGGAAGCTGTACAAGCCATTTCTCTACTCATTAAGGTCCTAAATAGAGTAACAAGACCGTTAGTTATTACAGGGGGAAAACTGCAGTCTGAATGGGTTAATGCAGTCTTCAGCAGTATTCAACTCCATATAACAAAAAGCTGAGATCAGTGTTTCTCAGCAAGGGGTAAGCACACTACTGGTAGCACCCATGGACATTTTAAGTGAGGCAGAAACAACATATTTTATTAGATGCTTCAGAATGCAAAAACTAGCTTATCAAGCCTGTGATCACATGGATAGCATTGCTTAGAAAGAAGCTCACATTTAATAAAAGTAATTTAGAGAGTAAAACTAATATACCAAAAACAAACAAACACAAACAAAAACAAAAACCCTAAATAAATATATCGGCAAAAATCATGACGGAGATATGCAAATAACTGAAGTTTTAGAAATACTGCTGAGAAAAAAAGATAACTTTTAACCACACATGCTGACTGTTAATGTGCCCGGCCACTCGGACGCATTGCGCTGTGTTAGAGTGACAAGCTGCTACCAAGAAAAGGAAAGTTTACTAAACTCAAGTAAGTCATCTACAGTCTGTCAAAGTACTCCTTTACAATTCTGGAGGGCTCAATATCCTAAATCGCCAAGTGTTCCCTTACCAGAAGGATAATGAAGGGGCCATGATTAGAAGATACACTATTGCCAAAGATTAGAATTCCAAAAGCAACTGATTGACTAGCACTCAATAGAAAAATGATTATTGTCCCTCCAGTATTGATATTTAAGACCAAAGAAAACAGGAAGGCTCAATGCAATGATTAAAAAGTGAATTTTGAATTGTCTCCTGTATCAGGCAAAATAAAAAAAAAAAATTAAAAGCCTTAAGATCGTTAGAAGATAAACATCATGATGGCAGGTTGTACTTCTTCTGTATACTGGCTCACTAGCTTTGCACCTAATTTGGTCTTCATCTGGTCCCTACTGCAAAGTTATCTTCCTGGAAGCTTTTCCAGCCACTATCAAAGAGTATCCAACTTTCTGTTCCTCTCAATACCAGCACAGGCTTGCCAGATCTTTACCTTTCTTTTTTTTTCTTTGAGGCACTTGTTAGTATTTGGTGTAATATTACGTACCTATCTTACTATCTGCTTATCATCTACTTTTGCCATTAATATGTAAGTTCCATGACAGCAGGCAGCTCTCCAAGCCAGTTCTCCACTCAACAGCCAGAACCGAAAGTGCCTCGTCCAGAGAAAGTCTGTTTGTGGGATGAGTAAATATTTCTTAGTATATCTGAATACTAGTTTGTAAGTACTTTATATAAGGTACAAGGCCTGTTTGATACACTGGCTCTGTCACCTTTATAACTGACTGAAACCAGCATCAAACTCTACTCACCGGAAAGAGAGCACGAGGCAATGAAGTCAACAAAGGACTGTATTTATGTACCTCCTCAATTATGAAGTGGATGGAAGATTTTCTTATCCACAGAATAATGTGAAATAGTTACATGTGGCTTTGCAAATTTAAAACACCTAAATAATCATCTGTGACTTCCTGACAGAATCAGTCTTCAGTTCTGGCAAAAGAAGGGAAAATTTGCAATTTTTTCTGATATTCAAATAGGCAGCTTTTTAACATTTCCGGCTATTCTACAAGAAAGTATAATGACATAATACTATAATGCCACTTTATCATTCTTCAGAAAAAGACATTAAGCCTATTTAGTGTTTTGTCTACTCTACATATTATACAAAGAAGTCATCTTGTTAACCTTACAGTCATTTCTGAGCTGTCCGTATCATTTAATATTTCAAAATAACAAATAGGAACTCAGAACTCAAACTACAACAAAATTAATAATGCTGCTAGGTGCTCAAGAGCTAAAATGGTAGGAAAAAACAAATCTCACCATTCTGGCCATTTTCAGGAACAAAAATACATTGACCCAAATGGAATCTATCAGTGTGAAATTAGCATGACAAAATTGAGAATGCCAAACATGATACTGTTATTCTCAGTGCAATGCCATAATTATAGACTTTGATTCTAAAGTTTACCCAAATGAGTTAATTTTATTTGGCATAGTAACTGGGGGCCAAAATCTTAGTTTTAAATTTTTTACATTTCTGTCTTTTGAATAGTATCACCTACCCTCCTCCTACAAGGTTGGTGGCACTTCAGCTTAAAACATGTTTAAATATGATCTTCATTGCATGAGAAATGGTAGCAAATTCATCTATGCTTCCCTAATATTGTTATTGCCCAACTCAAAAAGAACTATGAAGTTGGTCAGTGAGAAAACATGGCGCCCCGTGCATCAGTGAGATCTGCTACATGTATACCTCTCTGTCCCACTGTCCCAACTTTCCTTCCAGGGCAGAAATCACTCTCACAACTGGTGGTCATTAAGGTCCTCTCCACAATTAACCTGTGCCTGTTTTTCACTTGAGCAGACTCAACCAATTAAGCTAAATTTTAAACTCAACATGAGAAGAAATGACCATATATATATATATATATATATATACACACACACACACACACACACACACATATATATTACATACATATGTATGTGTACATATATCTGTATATATATATGTATAAATATATATGTGTATACATATGTACATAGAGAGACAGTGCATGTGAGTCAGAGTACACCAAAAATAAAGCATATCTATTAGAGCCAGATTTAATCATAGTTGTCACACTTCTCAGAATTTTTAAAATCCTAATGTGGAAATAACCCTCAATACTGTCAAGTATATCTAAGTACAAAACCTCCACTTTAACAGATGAATCTTGAATTTCCAGATAGGTCTGATTTAAAACCTAACGCAGCGACTTCAATCTGGGAAATTTCACTGATTTATTTCTATTGAAGATAGCCCAAAATATGTGGGCAATTATTAATCATTATGAGAAATCTAAGTAAAATGTATGTTAATAGTTAAATAAAGAGATCTCTATTATTATAAAGATAATTATTCTTCAGAATATAATGAATGAAACCAATTATAAATATAGTATGGTATTATATTAATGTATCCAATTTAAGGAATTAGTGGACTTCTCATGACACAACACAGTACATAAACAATTTCTTTCCGTTTAATCAGCAAAAATCTCTATCATTTTACAAATGTATCTCTTACTGCAAACTTTACAAATACTCAAATAGTCAAAATACTTACTGCAAACTTTACAAATACTCAAGCTATAAATTATCCTATAAATATAAATCATCCTATAATATTTCTATTGATATATTTAACCTTAAAATTTATCTTTTTAAATAAACGTATTTCTGATAACAATAAAATATTAGAATCTGTTTAGCTTCAGCTTTTAAAAAAATCACAAATTCACATACACTCACATATAAATAAGAATTCTATTTTCCCTAATTAATAGTGAGTCAAGACCCCATTGCTTTTCCCTAATTTAAAGGAGGAAGATATGTAATGAAACAAAGACATGCACTGATAACTCCTATTTTCACTTCAGTGTAGCTTAAGTATCCTTTGAAGAAGATTCCCTATAACTCACCTATTTAACTAAGTCTGAGATGTGCGCAACAACAAATTATGCTCATATGATTGCAATTGCTATATAATAACCCAGATCTTCAAACTGAATTTTGCAGAAGCCTTGAATTTTAAAAGCCAGTCCACTTAGGGAGGCATATTTAGTTCATGCCTATAGGTCTCAGTATTTCTTACAAGGCTTAACATAATTTTTTTTATGTGAATATAGTTGACATACAATGTTACATTAGTTTCAAATATACAACACAGTGACTGGACAACTTTATATATTATGCTACACTCACCAAAGTGGAGTTACCATCTGTTACCATACAATGCTACTATAATATCACCGAAGATACTGTCTTTTATTCCCAAGAATTATTCATTCCTTAACTGGAAACTTGTATTTCTTACTCTTATTTCCCATTTTGCCTATCCTCTTACCCCCTCCACTCTGGCAACCATTAATTTGTTCTCTGTATTTATAGGTTTGATTCTGCTTTTTGTTGGCTTATTCATTGTTTTTTTTTTTGGTTCCACATATTAGTGAAATCATATGGTATCTGACTTTCTCAGTCTGAATTACTTCACTTAGCATAATAACCTCCCCCTAGGTATGTCCATGTTGTTGCAAATAGCAAAGTCTAATTCTTTTTATGGCTGCATAACATTCCTGTGTGTGTGTGTGTGTGTGTGTGTGTGTGTGTAAATATACCGAGTTTTTATAAAAAGAGAAACACACTGAAATCTGCAAGTCTGAAAACATAATATTAACTGGAAAGAGAATTTGTCTATATGATACCTGCTTTTTTAGCTACATGTACACTGTTTACCACACCTTTGTATCCCTCTAAGTGCTTGAATTTCTAACATATCTAAGAACTGAAATCTCATTATAAATGCATCAAACGATGCAGACCTAGAATCTCTAAGTCACTGATACACAGGACCCTTTTGGCAGACATACATGAAAATGTCATGTCTTCACAGAACTCACATTCAGAAAGAGATGTCAAATAAAATAAAAACCTATGAAGTGGTACAATTAGGACTATGAGAATAAAGGATTCTCATATGAGAATTATAAGGCTCAGGAGCAAATTAAAATTTGAACCAAATACAGTTTATTTAAGTTTTCTTTTCTCCCTCCAGACCTAGACTTCCACACTGCCAGTGACTACAATAATCTAAATTATTCCAAAGTCAATTGACAATTTGCACTCTTAACTATGGTTCTGCTTTTCGGGTGTACTGTGAAGCAGGGTATAAATTATATGGCTATTCTCTGTATAGAGATAAAAACTACTAAATAATAGAAGAGATAGTAAAGTACAAATTGAAATGATGAACAAAAATCTCTAGCAAGTAATTTACATGAATTACATACATCAAGTCTACATCTTTTCTTTCTCCCTTTCATTGGTTTTAGACATTGCTAAATGAATGCTTTTCAATTATAATAAATTTAAATCATACAGAAGGGTTTTAATAAAGTCCAGCTGAACGCTCCCATCCCACTCCACTGCCAAATCAAACCCCCTACCATCCCAAAGGTAACCTCTTATTAGTACAGTATATACAGTCCTTTATCTATGCGCATTCACATACACATAAACATATCTACATATACACACTCATAAGTTTATCTTATAGAAATTATGGAAACATACTAACAAGCATATTTTTCTGAGGCTTGCTTTCCAGGACATATGATGACCTTTCTTTGTCAATACACATAGGTCAATGTAAATACTTTTCAGTAACTATGTATTATTCCACTCTTTGATCATTTTTTTTTTAATAGCAGCCACCTAGGTTAATGCTAACTTCTCATAAGCAACACTGTAATGTATGTATAAAACTATTCTTACATTGAGTGGTTTCAATAACATACTTACAACATAATGTATATGTATATAGTAACTATGAACAACGAGCTTCCTATAAGAAAATATTCACCAATCTGTGGCTCCACCAACAGTGAACACTGCTTTTCTATATTGCTAAATCTATTACAGGCCTTGAAAAGATACAATCCCTATATCTAGACTGTAAATTTCAAAAACAACAACAAAAAGATTGTAAATTTCTATTGTGGGAATAAGCCAAAGGTATGATGCGTCTTTTCTCCTACAAGCAGAACTTAAAACCTTGTCTTTGTATTTCACAAAATATTTTCAACCATTAGCCCTCAGATGGCAGCTAATCAATGAAAACATTTGTAAAATCAGTTTTTCAACTCCCATTATCTCAAAATAAACCATTTTACTGTAAAACAATCCTAATATTTACATTTTGTAATAATCTGCTGAAGAACAAGAACTGGGAGTCTGAATGAATGTCTGGGTTGATAGAGTATCAAAACGGACAATATATAGCTTACTATTCTTTTCTTATTAATAAAAACAGAATGTGTAGCTAACAGAGTCTGCAGAGCATGTTATATTTGGAAATCACTGACAGTACAATGTCATATGATTAAGGGAATGCTTTTAACACATTATTTCTACAAATGTCAGAAAATATCCTGCTCCCCCCTCCATCTCCTTTTTTAGACACAAACTGACTAAAGGAAATGGTTTCTGACAACTACTATAAATAATGCAAGGCATTATCAAACTAGCTAAGGCACAATAGAAGTGTGGTGAACTCATGTAGGCCTACACAAATTTTCTCATGTGGTAATTTCCCCCGAGGCTGGGACTCCTCATGCAGTCATTTCTGACCCTGGAGTAGAGTGCTTCCTTGAGGCACCAAGTCCATCCACTTAAAACAACAAAGGTAAGTATGTATTCTTGTAGGATTTTGCCAATAGACCTATATCTTGTTAGAGAATAAAACATTCTCCCCTCACTCTGCCTTCCTCAAACTCTTCCTCAGTTACTAAGTAACAGCTCACAGAATAAACAAGTACCAACATACGATGGTTCGCTGGCAAAATGTAGGCATTTTAAATGCTTTTATACTTTTTCACAACATGACTTTACCATGTTGTCAAGTGTAAATAAGGTCTTGCTTCTCCTAGGAAATCAAAGATTTCATTCTTAGCATTCTGTACTTTCCAAAAGAGTACACGGACTGAACACGCTATGAACAAACTAATATGGGATCTGAGGTTTGGGTCCTTTGCTAAATAGAAAAAGAACACCCTCTTCTTAGTTATTTTAATTACCTATAAGGTTCTGCAATTCCAAAAAAGCTGTCACACGTGGAAATCCAAAGAGCTGACCACACCCTTCTAATGAGACAGTGATTAAGGTTCTGCGTGTCTCCATCAGCCTCAGATAAACTTAAAAAGCAATGACCAGCTTTCAATGGCCAAATACAGTGCACTGATGGTCGCTAATAAACTCAAACAACTGCCAACAGTTTATTAACAGGGACACTTTTGTTCTTGGATACTGATGCTCTAGAAAGAGTCTTGGACTATCTGCATCAGTCACCTGGGGATGACTATTAAAATATATATATTCCTAAGGCCTACCTTAAACCAATTGAGGATAAAGACCAGGAATCTACATTTTAATTGAACTCCTCCGGGTTATTCTTAATCTCATTAAATTTTGGCAATTATAATCAACTGAACCTAAAATATTACTTCCACCAAAGACTGTTTACTACATATCTACCCAAAAACTTCTAAAGAACTCAGAATATCTGCCTGAAAAGTCGGGACTGTTTGAGATTTGGTAACAAGGTTTTTTACTAGAGTCTATGAATTACTTTAGAAACTTGACCCACCTGCAAAATGTTATGCAAAATTCTGTTATATTCACTTTTTAAAGTATTATTTTTAATCAGGCACCATGCATGTTCCTCCACATCACTCTAAGATACTACTCATCATGTCTCAAATCACTTATATTCTCATCCTGTTCAACAGTCACTCCAAGTTAGCATGCAAAAGTTACTTAGCTTATTAAAAAAAAAAAAAAAAAAAAACAAAAAAAACTTCCCAGTATATCTGAAGGAATGCACTGGTTATATTTAAAAGGCAATCATAATGAGATCTTCAAACTTCATATTGTTCTATCATTTAAATATCCAATAAACTATTATGTATAAACACACACACTAAATTCTTTAAAGGCAGTGATACTTAGATTTCTTATTTCTCACTAATAATGAGAATAATTTATAATAGTGAAGTCATTTTGTAAAAAGATGAAGAAACAATTAAGCACCTACTCAATCACCACAATATAAGATCAACTGTTAATAACATAGGTATGTATGAAATAGGAATTAATTTATGAATGGGTGGGTAGGTATTTACGTATGTTTGTGTGTACGTCTGTGCATGCGTATCCAAAGAATAAGGAAAAACTTTTATGAGGGAATTAGTCAAATCATGGTCTTGATATATCAACAAAAAACTAGCTCTTCATTTATTTTATTTAGTTAAATTCAGTTAATTAACATATAGTAGAGTTCAGTGATTCATCAATCTTATATAACACTCAGTGTTCATCACATCACATGTCCTCCTTAATGCCCATCACCCAGTTACCCCATACCCCACCTCCTCCCTCCAGCAACCCTCAGTTACCTATGATTAAGAGTCCCTTATGGTTTGTCTCTCTCTGATTTTGTCTTTTATTTTTCCCTGCCTTCCCCTATGTGTCTCCGTTTGTTTCTTATATTCCACATCTGAGTGAAATCATATAATTGTCTTTCTCTGATTGACTTATTTCCTAGCTCTTCATTTAAATTGAAGTAAAAACTCTGTTAAAATTAATGGGGGGGGGGAGAGATTACTTAATCTTCTTGCAATAAGAACCACTTTATTCTGGATAAAACTACAAACTATGCTCTACAAACTATGCTCTCTCCTTTATTAAGTAATAAACCCTTAAAGTGATGAACTTTTGAGAAGTTGGTTTATGCTACATTTCTTTTTTGTTTTTATACAAAATCTGCAAGTGTTCATCTGATTCTTTAATAGCAAGTTTCTACTGGGAGGAGCCAAGTAGAAAAATTTGTTTTTCCCCCAGAACTCATATGTTCTATGATTGTACAACACAGCAAATAGTATTTTATATATAGGTATACAATTATTTTTACCTGATTGTTGCCATTTGATCCTCACAGCTCTTAAGAGATGGTTCTGTTATCTTGCCCTTTGTGAACAAACAAACTGAGGCTTGTATGGTTTGACTGACTCACCAAAGTCCCCTAAGCTAATTAAATGGAAGAATCAGGATCCCAAATCAGGTCTTCTAAATCCAGCTTTAAAATTTCTTTCACAGGGGCGCCTGGGTGGCTCAGTGGGTTAAGCCTCTGCCTTCAGCTCAGGTCATGATCCCAGGGTCCTGGGATCGAGCCCCACATCGGGCTCTCTGCTGCACAGGAAGCCTGCCTCCACCTCTCTCTCTGCCTGCCTCTCTGCCTACTTGTGATCTCTGTCTGTCAAATAAATAAATAAAAATCTTTAAAAAAAAAAAAATTTCTTTCACAACACATGCTGGCAATTTAACGCCAAGCTTTACAGAAATGACAATGACCATAACTATGATAAAAACAGAGAAAATGGGGCTGGAGTGGGACATGATAGAGTAGCAACAACTGTATCACCCAGGGTTTGTGCTGAGATTTAAGCGAAAGAGAAAGGCTCGCATATAGATTCTAAAGGAGATAAGATGGTCCCTTACAGAGCTGAGAGATGGCTGCTACTGTCCTTATATGTCCATGGGTATGCACTCGACACTAATAATGTACACTTAGGATGTGAAAATTACACACGTCTATCAGCTTCTTGAGACTGTTAATCAATTTTAATCTAGTAATTAATGCATTACAGAGTTGCAAATACTCAGTAACTGATTTCAATATTAATTGTTGAGGAAGAGGTCTGTGAGCATGATTTTATTTTTGTCTGCCCTCTGAGCAAGAAGAACCCACATTTTCTTCAGAGCTTTCATTACAGGAGCTTAAAATGTATCAGCTAGAAACCTTCCCTTTAAGTAAAATGAAATGCTGCTTTGAAAGTATAAAATTGAATATGTGCTAAGCAAGTCTGCATATAGTAAGGCTGATCTATATCAACTACTAAAACAGTGTCTGAAAAGCAGTGAAGGGGATAGAATAACTATCTAAAACACTTCTAAGCCATGTAGAGTTGGACAGATCTTTTGACAGCTGTTAAAACCATAGAAAAGTACACTAGAGAGAAAGCACTGAGGGTTTGAAACAGCATAAATGATATTTTTCTTTCACATGTAACAAACCTGTTCTGTATTATATTAGTTGCCTTATGCCACAAAGAAATGGTAAATAATGCATTGCTTTCAAATATGAAGGTGCAAAGTCAAAACAATTAAAAAATAGCTTATTTTTTATTCATTTATTTATTTTTAGTTCTCTTTTTTCTTCTCCACTCTCCTAGAAAAATATTTTCCTAAAAGAAATCCAAATATGTCCAACACATACAATAACCTTGTTAAATGAATAAACACATTCATCAAAAATAAACAATACACAGATAAAATTATATCTATGTCTTGATTATATAAACAGTTTATTGATGGCCCTTTATACATAACCTAGACATAGAGGGGTTTTTTGTAAAGATTTTATTTATTTATTTGACAGACAAAGATCACAAGTAGGCAGAGAGGCAGGCAGAGAGAGAGGAGGAAGCAGGTTCCCTGCTGAGCAGAGAGCCCGATGCGGGGCTCGATCCCAGGACCCTGGGATCATGACCTGAGCCAAAGGCAGAGGCTTTAACCCACTGAGCCACCCAGGCGCCCCTACAGAGGGTATTAATACATGGATCCAGCTGTGAAGAATTTACCACTTACGGGGGAACATAAAACAAACACACCTTTTCTGTACACAGTAAAAGAAAGTGAGAAGTACACAACAGAGATAACAATAAAGTTCGGGGAGTTAAAGGAGAGAGAGGTCAGGGGTGGTTTCATGATGCATAAGACATTTAAGATGGAAAGATAGAAGGACGAATCTCATTTGGTTAGAGACAAAAAGGAATGGCAATCCAGAAGGCAGGAATAGAGCCAGAAAAGACAGGGGTATGGGAAAGCACAGAACACGAGCACTGGGGGAACTGGTCCGTATGGAGCACCCACGTGCCATGGGGCTGGCGGGAAATAAAGCTGCGTTTGGGGACTGGAACCAAATCAGTAAGGGCCTTGAAGGCCAGGCTGAAGAATTTGGGCCTCATTTCTTAATTAATAGAAATTCATCCATTCCAAGATTTCACCCAAGGACGGAGTCAGACTAATTTAACACCCTAAGGGCTAAGAATAAGACCGCACATGAGATCTGAAGAGATCCTATTAAGTGAACTCGGGATTTTTCTACTTCCTAAAGCTTTTGCTTTGGTTGCCAGAAAGCTGAGAGATAAATTTAGGGCTCGATTTCATCTCAAGTACTTGTTTCATCCCTTTTCCTTCTAATTGATTTGTTAGGTCTCTTTTTTACAGTCCTATTTTATGTGCACTTTACTGTTAGAAGCCGACTCACATCTTTTTGGATGGAGCATACATCACACATAAAATGGAACTAATGTTTGTCCTGGTACCAGGTAAGGTTGTAGATGGGATACTTAAAAGTTTCAGAAGAGAAAAGAGAACTTACTAGAATTCACCATCAAGGGGTGCCCAGGTGGCTCAGTTGTTAAGCAAGTCTGCCTTCAGCTCAGGTCATGATCCCAGGGTCCTGGGCTCGAGCCCTGCGTCGGCCTCCCTGCATTGGCGGGATGCCTGCTTCTCCCTCTCCCACTCCCCCTGCTTGTGTTCTTTCTCTCTCATTGTCTCTCTCTCTCTGTGTGTGTGTGTGTCAGATAAATAAAATCTAGAATTCACCATCAAGTAAAGTGTACTCCTCTACAAATATTTCAGTGAAAGATGGTCATTCTGGATGAGGATACCCAGTTACTGCAAGGGACAATTAGTCTAAAATCTACAATGGCTGAGTTCAGCAACCTATTTTTTTTTTTTTTTTTTTTTTTTTTTTTTTGGCCAGGCTGTCCAGTTTGACCTTCCATGCGAA
This sequence comes from Lontra canadensis, assembly GCF_010015895.1. Taxonomy (NCBI): domain Eukaryota; kingdom Metazoa; phylum Chordata; class Mammalia; order Carnivora; family Mustelidae; genus Lontra; species Lontra canadensis. The sequence goes on along the minus strand of NW_022631000.1, from coordinate 31,009,054 downwards.
TCAGTGTTCCTACTAGATGCCAAAATGACCTTCTGAAACTTACAAGGCTTCCAAGGCTACAGATATTTTCAGCTATATCAGCCCTGGCTGTCACAGCATTCTGCATGAGATTGAGTGGCAAACCCAAGCCTCCTGTACCAGCCTGACCTTTCAAACTCAGAATATTGCGCTGCCACTCAAAATTGAGTTTTCTCTTTCTGCAATGCTTTGTGATGCCATTTCTCTTGCATAATAGTAAAAGTATATTCTAAGCATACAGTGGTACTTTTCTTTACGTGAAAATAAAATACATCCCTGATACACAGGAAACCTAACATGGATAGAGTTTTCATTTGTTTATTTCATGTAAAATAAATATTTATTGACATCTAGAAATAATAGGTTTTAATCACCTGAAAAGATTATTTAAATTTTGTGGCGTAAGAACTATAATAATATGTCACTATTTCTACAATGGCCAATATGAAATGTGAGAGTTGTCTAAATTTTATAATTGCACTTGTATAATTATATCTGCTTATGTTAACCATTATGTATTCAATGCTTAGCACAGTGCCTAGAGTATAAAAGAACCCAAATTAATATTTAAGTGAATGTTGCAGAATCTGCACATTTAATTATACTTCATTTATCACAGAACTATTGAACTGAAATATAGGTGCTTCATTTTCTTGCCAAAAAATTAGTATATTAGCATGGCATATTCCTCTTAAAAAACATGCCTGAGAATTCTTGGTATGTAAAGGGAAAGCATTTTCCGAAACCATGAGTGTCAGGTCATTTATAAACAAAACTGTTGCTATATAAATTGGTTAGAGTTGAACACCAATGGAAGAAAAGAGCAATGGAGAGCAATTCATTAAGAAACAGAAGATTCTTAATAACAGTCTCTACCAACTGTTTGATCTCAAGCCTTAAAAACTATTGGAGTGATGGTGTATTCAAACTGACACCTGCCTATCAGAATATCTTTCATTTTATTTCCACATAGGGTCTACATTTTCACAAGTACTGCTTGCTGTCAGTGCAGAGAACCAGAAAATGGTATTAAACAAATATTTCAGAGCAAATTCCTAAACATTAGTTGGTGAATGTACCTGTTTACCTCATACAGTTATTCTATTTTTAACTGTAACTTATGTACTACTCCATAATCCTTTATAAAGGATATGTACCTGGAAGGACGGTAGACCAACACACCTACAGGCACACAAGACACACACCTGCACATGCTCTAATTACCGTGTTAGGGTTATGATTCAATCAGACATCTTCAAGTGAATGTCAATTCTCAATAAAATGTTTTATTATTTAATATTGGCAATAAGATTTCTATATTTTAGTGATGAGAGAAATGAACTGAATTCTCTAATGCCTTCAATAACGCAGCTGAATAAATGAGAAGCACATTTGCAACACTCTTTTTGGGCTCAAGACACTTCTTAAAATGTGCCACTTTAAGTCATCCAACTGAGCAATTGGCAGAGTGCTCTGTCATTCAGAAGTGACATCAGAAACTTCGCAGGTGGCAAAGATTTTGAGTCTAAAAGTAGATTCTGCTGATCTCGGTGAGAGCCGGGGCAGAGGGTATTAGGTGTGAGGAGAACTAATACTACGCAAACCACACAGGCACATTAGACCATTTGATCAAGCTCTTCTTTCCAAGCCAGCAAAACTTCAAAGTCCACTTCATCATCTCTTCTGCTGTTTTATGACCACAATGCTTCCAAAGCCATCTCTCACATCTTCCCTTCATGTAGTCTTTTCAGAACCAACTTGGATTAGGTCTCAAACTGACATTGCTGTCAATATTTGTGTACTTAATTCATACCAGACAAATGGAAACAAGCAGACAAACAAACAGCAGAACGTCTGGGTTAGGATCGCGGCACTCCCAGTACCGTGCTACATGACCCCTGGGCAAATTACCTGACCTTAACCTTGCCAATTGTCCATTTTCTCACCTGTAAACTAGAGAGAGGGACGGCACCGCCCAAATCTCAAAGCACCATACGAGAACCAATTTATGGTCACATATGGGATAGAATAAGTTCCTACCGAGTAAGTTGCTGTTTTTATAATTATATTTTATATATTTATAATTATTGCTAACAGGCTGGTCCTTTTGTGGTTTGGTTGTTTTCATTATTTCCCTAAAAATGGACCTTTTTCTTTGGGCTGTAAACTTCAGAAAAGCAGAAGGTATATCCTTAATTTCTCTTGAAAATTTCAGTCAAAACCTTATCGTGAAGCTTTTTATGCCGTGGGCTTTAAAGAAATGTTTTTGATTAAAAATGAATAATGGTAAGCAATAAAAGAAAAATTCTGAGTCTTCTGAGACTGCAGCTTAAATGCTGGAAACGAGGGACGAACACTTCACAGCTGAATGGGGTCTTAACAGAATACGCACAGTTGCACTTTTTGGAAGCTGGCCTACAAAATACAGCTTTATTTCCTGCTCACAAAGAAAAAGTTGGAGGAAATAGAGCATCACGTGCATATCCAAAACCTTTTGTCATTAAAGTTAGGTATAACACACCTCTCTCTTATAGTCTTTGCTTCTCTGTTAACACGAAAGTTGCAGGCTCTGAAAGTGATTTGGAGTGTCAATATGGAGTGATTTACTCTCCTCATCAAGGAGTGAGCATGAAGACGGTTCCGATAAATGAGGTGTCCCCACCTTTCTCACAGAGTGCCAACCCCATAAATAAAATAATCTTTTCTGTCTAGTCTAGAATGACACTACATTTGGGTCATGCTCCTTTATCAAACACTGAGACAGAAATATAAGCAGTTTAAATATGAAATCACATAATTAAAATAAATCATGGGATGGCTTTGTCTTTTCTCCCACATACAGAGCGTGTAAAGAGTTAATGTGTCTACTGGATGGTTTTAGGCAAATTCCACACTCTGCCCACAGGCAGCCTATTCTTGGCTCCTGTGCCCACTTTGTTTTGCCCGTACATTACTTGTGAATATTTCTATCACTACACTGGAAACTACTTTAAGATCAGGGCATATCTTACTCACCTCTTTATCCTCTGAAGGACAGAGCATGATAGGTAGCCCATGGATACCCCGTACTCAATCGATATTTGCTAAATTAACAGAGGGTTTTCCTTTGATGCCAAAAGCAATGGCATAAGATTCTTCCATTTTCCTTCTCCAGACATTATATAATTTCATTTGGTATGTGTTCTAAATAGCTCTATGAAGAGAGGAATTTGTTAGCAAAGTGACATGTTTCCAGCAGAACAAGTCTTCAATTAACAGTTTATCTCTTAAAATCGTAAGCTATGCCACACAGTGGCTGAGAACACAGACTGGTGTGTGAATATGAGAGAACATGAAAGCATAAAATAACCACATGAGGAAGATAAGTGAATTCAGCATGCACTCTGGAGCTACCCTGATCATTTATTTCTCGGTGAAGATTTTATAGCATCACATTATTGGTGTGAAAGTACATTATCTTCTGGAACCTCACTAAGCTTCCTCTGACAGCCTCCCAAATACAGTGTTGTAACAGGTCACACGAATGCAAGCCCCTACCCCCTCTGCTGAAGACAGGAGGTCTAGTGTGCTTTGTTTTGTTTTTGTTTCTAAATCTAAGAAACAAAGATTATAAGCATTTGTCAGACTATATGCCAACGTCAAAGCAAAAAGATGAAATTTTATTTGCCAGCCTTTGAAGTTAAATTTACACCTTCTCAACTTAGGTCAATTGTGGCATGGGTGAAGTTTTAAAGCCACTGTATCATAACTATACCCACCCATTCCCAGCAGAATCCTAATGGGTTAACAAAGAATGTGGTTCTGAAGTAAGAAAAGACTTCAACTCAGTTTTGCTGCTCACCAGCTGTGTAACTTTAGGCAAGTAGGTTAACTTCTCTGAGTCTTTGTTTCCTCACTTCTTTCAAGAGAATGGTGGCTCCTGCCACAAAGTCCTGAGTTCCCTAACTGCTGAACACCATTACGAGATGGTTCTTTCATAAGAGAATGTAAGCTGGCAACGTCTCACAAATAAGACATTCAAATATGGTAGCTAGCCTCATTAACTGCCCCCTGTTCATACTGTTTCCTTCCACATTCTGAACAGAGTGGCAAATTTCTCCTCCATACAGCATGCCTTGACTATTCGGTTCCATAAAGCTTCCTTCTTCGGATTTTCTTTCTTCTTTGAATCTCCTCCTTTGGCAATTATAGAGGGCCAACACTCAATTGTAGGGGCTCCTGGATGGTTCAGTCGGTTAAGCCTCTGATTCTTGACTTCAGCTCAGGTCATGATCTCAGTGTCATGAGACTGAACCCAGAGGTTGCTTAAGAGTCTCTCTCTTTCAAATAAATTAAAAAAAAAAACCTTTAAAAAAAGGGGGGAGGGGCACCTGAGTGGCTCAGTGGGTTAAAGCCTCTGCCTTCGGCTCAGGTCATGATCCCAGGGTCCTAGGATCGAGCCCTGCATTGGGCTCTCTGCTCAGTGGGGAGCCTGCTTCCTCCAATCTCTCTCTCTGCCTGCCTCTCTGCCTACTTGTGATCTCTGTCAAATAAATAAATAAATAAATAAAAATCTTTTAAAAAGGAGTCTCTCTCTCTGTCTTGCTCTCTCTCTAAAAAAATAAAATACTCAGTTGTACTGTCCACCTTTCATGTCTTTCCCTCCAGCTCAATTACAAGCCAACGAAGAGAAAATACATAATTCTCCTTAGAATCCCCTGTCCTGACCTGCTACAATCCCTTAACTCTAATAGGTGCTCAAAATACATTTGTTAATTAGTTATTTAGCGGAATACAAAGGATGAATTGATTTCCCTGTATTGCTTTATTGTTAACATAGTAAAATAACTTTTTAAGTGAAAAGACCTCAGCACTTAGCAAACTTTAACCCATTACTGAGAAACAGACACAATAATTTCTTCCTGTATTAACTGCTCCCAAAACAATATTTACTTTTAAAATTCAGCCCTCAAAAATAGATTTCTCTGAGTTATTTCCTACATGCAATTTTCAGTAAATGTGGTCCCCCAGAAAGCATTAGGCAGAATTATGTTTGAAGGATATATTTTTTTCAATAATCTCAATTGTTTTGGACATTTCAAATTACTTTTTGGAAAGGTCATGCAATGCCTCAGAAAGACCCTACACCTGGGCCAAAGATTTGCTTGTATTCCCTGTTGTTCACTTTTGCTATGTTCATCAAATCTCTTCAAGTCTTCTGGACGGGGTATTTAAAAAAAATACTTACCTGAATGCCCCTAAGTTGATAATGCAGCTTTCCCTAAAATGTCTGAGCAGTGAAATTCAAATAATGGCTCAAAATAATTTGGAGTAAACTTGTCTAGTTAAAATTAGCCCAATGAATAGAGAAAGCAAAGAAGAATTTCTCATTTTAACACTGTTTAATCTTAGTTAGTTAAAAAATGAACACTTTCTGAACATTACCTCTAAACAGCACAACAAAACAGATTTTACCGTATCTTTATAGCATAAGGCAAAAATCTGATTAGGAAAATAAAAATCTAATAGAAAAAAATATGTACTAAGTGTGGTTCTGACATAATACCACGAGGCATATAAACAAAAGGCGAAATAAACCACCGTTAACACGATTTTCTCTGGCTCTATATAAACACGCTATAAAGACATAAACAGTGCAATTTTTATTTTTTGTAGATATAGACCATCTAAATAAATAATAAGTGGTAAATATTTATAAATAGAATAATTTTCTTGAAAACCATCTTCATTTCATGGGAATTTTTCTATGCTTGTTAAATACAACATCATCTATCATTGCTCTGACATTTTCTGCTTAAACTACCTTAAGCCGTTTACTTACAAAAAGCATGGAAAGACCTTAAGCAAAAAGGCCTGTGAGTATTGCTACTAAGCTTTCTATTCTGTCTGAACTAGAACTATCCTCACAACATCAGGAAACTGTGAACTCAGGTAACTGCTTATTTATTCCCATATGTACATCACTCTGTTTATAAGAGTGTCTTATTGTTAAGGAGTTTTTATTTCCAGGAAAAAGAATATCACAGTTATACTGATACCTTCCCTAAAATAGCAAGGTCCAAGTATAAATGTCAGTCACATTGAGCACATTGCAAACTTGCTTTATCATGTATCTGTGTGCCACCGGGTTTATCACAGAGGACAGGTGACACCGCTGTTCCTTTAATAAGAGACCAAAACTGCCTGGCCAACATGAAAGCATTTCCCAGCAAATAACAATATGCCCCTGAAGACGAAATTATGCTTACTTCAGAATTACCGATTTGGGATGAAGAATCTGGTGACGTTCTACAGTTCATCAGATCCTGTGCTTTATTTAAAAGAGCTAGACACAGAAATGAAATATTTTAAGAATTTAACATGCGTCTTCTGCTCAATCGAGTTATAGTTCCTGATAAAACACAATTTTAAGTATTTTTCTCTTACTGACATTTTAAAATATAGTTCTTTATCTTTTTTAAAGATTTTATTATTTATTTATTTGAGAGAGAGAGAGAAGGTGATAGAAAGACAGAGAGAGAGAAAATGAGCAGGGGGAGGGGTAGAGGGAGAAGCAGACTCCCCACTGAGCAGAGAGCCCGATGCAGGACTTGATCCCAGGACCCTGGGATCATGACCTGAGCCAAAGACAGACAGACATTTAGCTGACTGGGCCACCTAGGCACTCCATAGTTCTTTATCCTAAAAGAGTGCACAAGTAGCAATGTAATGAACAGAATTAACATTAAAGATTAAAACTTTTACATAAGAAATTTCTGATGAAAAGTTTTTAAAAATTACTGTATTTTAAATATCATTTTTACTACCTCCCATTGCCTTTCAGATCCACATCTAAACAGTTGCTACATACATCCTGTAGACCCATACGGGGGTCCCAGTCACTTTTCCCCCAGCATATAGGTCTTACTTTTCATTTCCTGGCATTCCCCTCATCTTTTTCCTACAATCTCTACTTCATCCTATATGTGTCCTATCCTTCCTCTATAAATTGTCACTGAAATGCATGCCTGTAAGATTACGGGCCTAACCACATGTCTCGTGCTCCCCATTGTGTATCAAACCTATACCACCCGCTCCTCAATGCCCCACTCTGTACCAATCTCCTCTCCCACCTGATTCCTCCCTTCTTCCTACCCCACATGCTGCCTATCTGCCCCCACGTCTTTTCTCTCTATCCTCTTATTTCTAAATGCTGTAAAAGTGTGACTCTGCTAGAGAATTACAAATGTTCATGGTCTCAATCTCCTCTATGCATCTAATACAAATATTTTTTTAATCTGTTTTTATTCTTTCATGTACAAGCACGGGTTCTAGAACTGGACTACCCTGATTCAACTCCTTCTTGTGTTTCTTGTTACTTAAGTAATTTTAGACAATTAACTTGTTGGTGCCTCATTTTCCCATCTATGAAGCTAATATAGTACCCATCTCACAGGGTTGTTCTCAGGAATCCGTGAATTAATTCATAAACCCTACCCTAGCATATTGAAAGCAGTCCAAAAATGTTAATAATCTTCATTATAGTTCTTATCCTCATTACTACTCTTTAGCATTGGAGGCAAGAAAAAAATTGGTTAAAAACGTGGATTTGGAACCAAGGCAAACAACAAGCCTCATAATTCTACAAATGATAGAGAGATTTCTAGTCATGCTACTTAGTCTTGAAGATACAAAGGTCATAAGGCCTACTTCACAGCTGTAAAAAAAAAAAAAAAAAGATTAAATGAGATATTTCATTAAAAAATATATAGTAAGTAGAACTTCTATTTTTTTTTAAAGATTTATTTATGTAGTTCAGAGAGAGAGAGAGAGAACATGAGCAGGAGGGGCAGAGGGAGAGGGAGGCCCAGAACCCTGAGATTATGACCTAAGCCGAAAACTAAGAGTCAGATGTTTAACCAACTGTGCCACCCAGGTCCCCTTGGAATTTCTATTATTAATAATTATTTATATGTTTATCATTTCACAGATATAGAACACAGGGATTGGAAAGAGTAAATGGTTTCCCCCAGGCCACATACCTGGTCAGATCTGGTCTATAAAATAAAGTCTACACATTGTGAAGCTTGTCTATGCCAACCTCCCAACAGTCTCTCCATTCAAGATACAGACAAAAATGTAATGAACATATACACATTATAATCTGTATATACAGAACATATAGAGATTATTATCATTTTAAAATGATAATAATAAAACTGATATCACCTCTTACATTTGCTGAATGTTCTACTTTTCAAAAATTAGCCCCCACTGAAGTCTGTTCTTTGTTTTTCTACTTATACTGCAACAAACATTGGATTTTCAAAACAAATTTAGAAACTCTTTAAAGGATGTGATGTGTCTTTTCATAATACAGCTTTTTTGAAACTAAAACTTAGTAAATAGAAATAGCAGTGAGGGGGCCTTTGGCTTGGGAATAGAGTTGCAAGTTCAGCCAATGACTCAGAGGTTTTCCTACCAACTTTTCCCCACACAGCAAGCCCTATGCCTTCCTTTCTTTCTTTCTGTCACCTAACTTGACTACCACCATTCTGGCCCAGACTATGTTTCCACTGGGATAAGAGCTACTCATCCACATGGAGTGCTAAAAGATCATGGTAAAGGTAGTTCTTTCTTACAATCAGAGAAGACAGAAATAAGTAAAATGTGAGAGTGTCACTATCACTATCATCAACAATGCTGGTAAACAGATTGCTAGATACGTGAGTACAAACTTTGCATGCAATAGGCTCTGAATGGTCTGTAAGTTCTAATACTACAACAAGTTCAGAAAATATCTTTAACAATGTTCTAAATATGAACTTCGTAATGCCTTACTTAGGCATTCCTGCTATTTAACATGCTTATGATGTGTTTTGACTATTAAACTGTAACGTCTCACTGTTTATATTTCCTCACACTCCCACTGCATACATTATTGTTACCATACTTTCTGGCATTTTCTGGAAGAGTCTATTCAGTCACAATCACTATAGACAGATGTTAGTAGGATAGGAATGTAAATACAGAAAAGTAGACAATGTGACTACATCTTCCAGCAACTATGTACTTAAAATATTATTTTTGAAAACCCACAAAATTGTATTCATAAGTGGGACACTATTCCCTGTGTCTATACCTTCTGTTTTTATTACTCCACTTTTCTTTTACTCAATGTCCTGTTAAATTTGATACTCTGGCTGTTTCTGATTAAAATCTCCTGCCAATACGTAGTTCCCTCATTATTGTTCATTATGTATTATACATTTCTTTTCCCAAAATGAAAGCACTGCTTTTTAAATGTATTTTAGTATTATTTCTACTTCTTAACTTGAATATATAGATTTTTAGCAAACAACCTCATTATAATTGTCAGTTTGCTTTCAATCTAGTCTTTGGCAAATTCTCTGCATTCACTGTTCAACTTCATTACCCACTCTGGTCTTCTGACACAATAGTAACAATTTGTTGACTTCAAAAGGTGATATTTTATGGTATTCAACAGTAAAACTGATGGCAAAAGCTATTTATATTCTAGTACAGGACATCTGGAAATCTATATATTTCTACTAGAGAAATGAACTAAAGAAATGAAAAAGAACACATACAAAAATCCTGTGTCTGAATGTTAAATATAAATGTATGAAAAATATGTAAATAGTCACTAAATAGATATAATTAATGCTGGCTTAACAGAACACTATTTTTGCATTGTTGAAAAATAAAGAATAGCTTTGGTTTTCCATTATTTATGCATTAAGACTGTTCTCTTTATTACATGTATTGGTCAGAGCTACGTTAAGACTTATCTTTCCTTATCTGTACTTCCAAACCATGTTACCAAGCCACTGTTTACGAAATACCACTTTCTACTTTACGGTTATTTTCAAAACTCTTACTTCTGCTACCAGACTGCCACTTCTTTGAAGACCAAGTATATTTTGATTAAGTTTGATAGATCTCACTGAGCCTAGCTTACTATTTTACCCCAATATGTATTCACTTAAATCAACATTACAAAATAGAATATCTCAGCAATGTCGTGTTTATTTCATATGATTAAACTTGTTCCCATAATCCTCAGATCTTGTTAGCTCTTTAAAAAAAGTTCATGCTTAGTTAATAGCTCCGAAACTGTTTTAAAATTCAAAATATAAAGAAAACTCAGTTTTAAATATAAGTTTCTCTTAAAAATACTTTGGAGGAAGAAATATCAGCTGGAGAGGGACCATGGTTGATATTTGCATAGGCAACAGCTTTTAGATTATATGATATTTAGCACAATTCCTTTTAATAATATGGCATTACTTAACAGCCAGATTATTTGAATAAATTAGCCTTGTCTTGGGAACACTCAGCCTTCACACAAACACTCACATAAATATTGTGTCCACATTTCAGAGGAGTATTACCTTACCAATTCTTATTCACCTCTTTGGGTATATAAAAGATATAACTCTCAACTTCTTAGAATAATTTCCGAAGAGATGACAGTTTTTCCTTTGGAGCACATACACTACTGGAAGCATAACAGTTATTTCAAAAACCTCTTCACCTTTTTAAAAGCATTGATCTCAGTGGAAAAGGAATTCTTCACTCTATAAAATATGGTTATATTCCATCACAAAGATTAATATATCCTGAACTGTCTTAACAAAGGATAATCACAGAAACCTGAGTAAGATCTCAAAAACAGTGGGGAAAGTGCCAAATACTTAATGTTTAATACTGTAACATAAATGCTTTAAAGATTCTTCACTTTTATGGATGTCACATACACAGGTATTAAGATGCCTCTTGGAATATGTAAATAATTATCTGTAAGAAATGTATTAGGGTCATTAAAACCTAATAATAATATGTAAAAAACTGTAACCGTGTATTTGTTAAGTGCTTTTTTAAGGATATAGCTGTAATGTTTACATAAACATACATCTTTATAATATGAAAAAGGCTACATAAAAATCAATTTCCCTATCTCATCTAAAAATATAAAATATGTCTAGAGACACTTAATGCCATATGTCAATAGCTCTTCTTGAATTCTCTGCTTTGCAATCAATAATTCTCCAACCATTAGAGAACATGTTCCATGACTCATCAAAAATGATATACAAAGTTAATGGGGATCAGTGTTCCCCTCCACACCATACACATGCATCGACACTAATGGTAGTTATACCTCATACAAGGGGAGACAGATTCAAGATGGCACCTAGCCAGGAGGCAACTCTTCCAAGGTTCTCTATAAAATCTGTCCTCCCCGCAAAAAAGAACCCACTATATCCACCCAGTCCCATATCTTTGGCAGCCTTGAAGGAAGTAAAAGTAAGCATACTTTAAATGGGTAGAAAAGAACTGCATTTACATACATTTGCCATACACAGCGTAACACTGTGTATGGCAAAATGTACTTCAGTTATGAAAATATCTGAGGGGAATGTTTCCAAGACCTATGCCATTGTGCTTTGTTTGCTAGTCAGATGCTTTCTCAAGAATGTGTTCAAATTATAAAGACAATTATCTCCATGCATAGAAATCTTTCAAAGCCCATATTACCACAGAAACCTATTTTTACCTTTCTTAACATTCAAAACAAGGCCTTATAGCCTACAAGTGAAAATTTCAATCTTCTGAATTTAATAATCTTTGATTAACACGTGGTCAGGAGTTTGTCTGGATTTACATGATGTTTTTATTTTCTAAGGAAGGAAAATCATAGGATAGGAAAATACATATTAAGCATTTGAGGATAATTGCTATTTACCAAAAACTCTATTTTAAAATAAATTTTAGTGACTCGTTTATGTTTGGTAACTTCAGGACAATGATAACTATAGTGTCTCTAAAATGTTCCTAAGTAGCAATCATACTCTATTCTGGCCTTTGAGAGGTGTTAAGACTCATCCCCTAATTATAAGCCTTTTCTCTGTTATTACTACTTCACCATTAAATCTCTAAACTAAACAGTAGTTTTGAGGAAATAAAAATAGATGTTAGGTAGTGTGTTTTCTTAAATTTTGGTTACAATGGATAAGAAAGACAAGGTATTTCTATGTATAGTAAACTTCTTTAGCTTGTAAAAATAAAATTCAATTTTATTATATTTTAACCAGCAAACTCTTCCAGCTTTCTCTCAGAATGCTGCTTCTCTGCTTTATTCTAGAACAACACTACCCAAGGGAAATGCAATACAAGCCACATTTGTTATTCTAGGTGTTCTAGTACTCATATTTTAAACAAGGAAAGAGAAGCAGGTGAAATTAACCTAACAGTATATTCTACTGAAACCGATATATCCAAAATATTATCATTGCAACATATAATCCATCTACAAATATTAATCAGATGTTTTACATTCTTCCCTTCATACAAAGTTTTCCAAATCCAGAATGTAAAACTTAACTAGCCACATTTCAAATGCTCAACAGCCACATGTGGCTGGTGGCTGCTGCGCTGAACGGCACATTCTAGATTTCCAAAAATACGAAGCTTTCTGGCTTAAAAAGCCACCACTTCAAAATCTTCCAATGTAACATCCTCTATAATCAGTATTGCTGTTGGGATTTTATATTAAGCTAAACATTTAAGTGAATATATTTCACTTCCTTGCTCCACTCCTCTGACCCTCTTATCTACTGCTCACCCTGATGGCTTTTTCTTAAGGGTCTAGGAACCCCAGTGACCTATTCCCTTTAGCTCCTTCCAAGTGAGATCTGGGATGTTCTCTAACCTGTGCATCTTCCATCATCAAGCAGAAAACCAGGAGGTGCAGCAAGGCTATTCTCTCTTGGTTTCCATAAATAGATATATCAAATACAGGTCTAATGAACCACGACAGTGATAAATGCAAGGGCAGTTTTTTTTTTTTTTTTGCTTATGATAAAAATAGGAAATTTTAATAATAAAGTAACACACCCTTATTCAATGAGAAAAATGATTTTACTCTCCCCCCACGACCCTCAACCCCAGGAGAAACCTTGGGATACTCTTTTCTTGATCTGGAACAGAACCCAGTGCTTCATTTCATAGGAATTCTGTGCCCAGAGGAAGAACAGAATGTTGGAAGCAAAATTTAATGAATTCAACTTGGAGTCTAAGTTTGCTTCAAATGTGGAAATGTAAACACAAGCAATAATATTTTAAACCATAAAACACTCTGGATTCTCCACTGGCATGGCTGCATAGAATATCACACTTTTGTTCTTAGTTACATGAGAAAAAAAATTAAACTAGGCACATGTGAGCCTTTCTGAGTCTCTTAGTAATAATATAACCTGATTATTATGTCTTAAGTGACACTGTAATTATAGACTGATGGATGAACAGGTTTTCTGGTGCTGACCCAACCTGTTCCCTAAAACACAAAAGGCAACTTTTGTAGTTCTCCCTGAGGAAACCCCCCATTAAACAAATAAAACTAAAAACTATGTCTACACTTTGAAAGAAGGCCTACCAACACAGTAATTAAAAAAAAAAAAAAAATTCACCCCTATGCAAACAAACAAACAAAAAAAAACAGTTTTGAGCTATAGTTGTCACCAACTTTAAGAAAGCAAAGATACAAGTGACAACAATGTGCTTTCTCCGGCTACAAAATAACATTATTCAGTGTCTCTGGCTATAAGTTTACATCTAAGACATTCTAAGTATTACTCTTCCGATGAATTTTAGAGTCGTTGAACTTTCATTTTAACCTGCCTTAGTGATAATATTTTATCTCAACAGCAGGACAAGGAGAAACACCAACACTCTCAGGAGCCCACACAGATAACGTGGAGTGGATCACTTATGCGGGTATAGAATAGTTAGGTCCGAAATACCCTCTGTATAAACAGACACTGTGTTCAGACCCAGGAGGGAGGAACACCGTGTCCACCGGTGTAGTATTTCAAAGCGCCTTGCAGAGGGCCTGTAAATCCGAAGGCATTAATTATGACTTCTCTCTCGGTGTATTAATTTGTTTAAGAAATTCCTCAGAGTACGTACGGCAGAGTTTACCATCCGTTTGCTATCGCCTGTGCCTGTGCTGGTGGGCACACAAAGTAAAGACAGTGGCAGTAACCTTTCTGGCAGCTTCTTACTCCGTCTTAATCCTAGGGAAGCCCCCTCCACGGGAATACACCACCAAACCCCAGCAGCCATATATTCCCCAGGACCGTGGAGAGACTTAAGAACACAATGACTCTTCTAGCAACACCCCTATCGTTGTAAAGTGCTGTGAGAAGGGCAGGCATAAGCTCCACCATATACCTGCTCGTGTTACAGGCTCTGGAATCAAAGTATTCTCACATGACACATTACTACCAATAACAGATTCCGGCTCCGTTTAAAAAAAAAAAAAAAAGGGGGGGGGGCGGGGGCGGGGGGGGGGCACATATTTGTCCTGCTTTTGTCTAAAAACCAGAACCCAAGTACTAACTACTTTTCATTCTTTTCACTCTTTCATGAAAGCAATTCAATCAACCAACTGCGGCTCCACCCAGAGAGCGTCTATACTTACTTTTCTTACAGTTTTTGAGTGACGCACTACAAAACGATGAAAAAAAAAAAAAAAAAAAAAGAGGAGCCCTCTCATGCAGGGCGTCTTCCGCCCTGTAAACTTGGCAAAAGGCAAACTGGACTGAAATACAGCACTCTCCATATAAGGAAGCCCAGCTAAACATGTCATGCGTAATTTATGGGTAGCAGGCAGAGAATTAACCTTTGCGTGCACATATTTGGCCCAGATGAAAACCGGGCTGGATGGCAGCCCCGGGGACAGGGATGCGGGCTCTCGGGAGAAACCGTGGCTCGCGTCTGATGAACTCGCATCTTCCCCCGACGAAGGTCATTAAGTTGTAAGTACACTTCCACGCACCTGTTTCCTTCCTTTCCCCCCTCTTTCTTTCTCGCCCTCTGTCCTTCTTTCTCTTTCTGTCTAGACTGCCAGGCTGGACGCCGGCTGCGCTCTGACAGGGTCCGCAGCGCCCGCGGAAGGGCTGCCCGGAGCTGGGCTGCAGCGGCAGCCTCCCGCGCTCCCCCGAGCTCGAGATGGTGCGCGATAGGAAGCCGCCCGCCGCGGCGAGCCAGCCCGGGCGGCTCCGAGACGCAGCCGGCCGGAGCCTCCTCTCACTTCCTGCTTCAGCCACGTACAGCCCCGAAAGAGTACAAACAATGCCGAGCCGCGGAGCCGCGCAAGGAAACTGTGAACATGGAAACTTACCTCTCACATTTTTTTCAGAGGCAGCCCGACTGCCGACCGAGAGCCCAAGGCATTGTGGGAGTCATGATTCCAAGAGGCCCGCGATTTAAAATTGAACTTGTCAGTTCCCGGTCACGGGAGCATGGTGAGCGCCACAACTCATTCAGCTGCAGTGAAAAGACTGTTGCATGTCGCTGTGCAGCCTCTTATCGCCGAGGTCTGGTTTCCGCTGCTGCTGCGCGGCCCCTCCCCCGCCCGCCCAGCCCCACCAGGAAGCCCGGGGCGGACTCGTCGAGCTCCCGGACGCACGCGGCGGCGAGAAAACGCTCGGCAACTTTCCGCCGCCCTCCCGCCCTCGCCCGGGCCGCCCTGGCGCCCCTCAAGCGAACCAAGTCCGCAGGGGGTGGTCGTCGCCGCTCGCGGGTCGGCGCCAAGGGCACAAGGAAACCGGAGCCGGCGCTGGCGAGGTGCATCCCCGCAGCCGGCCGGTGGTATATTCCATCTTACACGTTCAACATTATAACAGCCGAGCTACATAGTGCAAATGGGACGCACCCCTACTACTTTCCGCTCCTTGCAACCAGCCGGGCGGACACAGAGGTTCGTTTTTTTAAAGAGGCCGGCGGATGAGGCTTTTTGTAAGGAAGCCGGCAAGGTTAGGTTGAAGGTGAGAATCGGCTCGGCAGAAAACGGTAAGGAGCTCATGCGGCTGCCGCCTTAAAATGCACCACACAGTTTTTGAACCTGGATGGCTCACAGGCGGGAAAAAGATCTGCAAGACTGCCAGGCTGTTTCTTCCTCAAGGAGCAGGGTGTCCACAGTTTCGCAGTTCCTCAGTAAAACTGACTGTCACGCAAGCACAAAAACTCCCACTGCAGCTTCCACTCAGTAAATAAGCTTGTAAATAATATTTGGAACGTAAAATCCCCTTTCTTCCCAACTCTGCATTACACGATTTATAGGAAGCAGAGACCCTTCTCTGAAAATAAAATACCATTTTCTGAAATACTGGAATATTCCAAGGCAAATAAGTCATATTATTGTTGGAGCAAAACAAACCACGGCCCCAAATCATAATTCATTGGGTGTTATAAGATGGAACGCTGCTCCACTTTGAATGGAAAGAATTCTGCACTAACATGATAATGTTTTGGAGGGTTGGGGGCAGAATTTCCTTTGAATTTAAGGAAGTTTGATAACTTGTTCAATAACGATTCTAATTTAAAACATCGGTTCCATGTTTTGGACACAGTGTGGAATGAAATGGTGGATATGGTGCCATGTTCATCCTACAACTTCGTTAAGTCCTATTAAAGAGGGTGGGGCCGGCTTAAGGAGGAAAAGGGGAAACATTGTGAAAGGTGCTAAAGTTCAGGAATAAGAGGCATTAATAACAGACTTGAGTTCTAGCCCTTGACTAGATCCCCAAAACAGTTAATATTGTGCATAGCTCCCTTCCATAACAAATAAATTAATTAATTAAATGGTTCTACTTCTCAGTGTTAATTATTGAAAAGTACCCAAGTGCACACACAGTCGAGGCAAATTAAAAAGGATACTGACACTTTCTCAGAGAATAGGAAGGGGCATTCTCTAACTGCCAATTAGTAGCTATGAGGAATTCCTTTTTTTCTAATTCAGCATTCATTTCAACAACTACATCGAATGCGTATTATGCCAGAGATACAAGAATGGATAACACAGTCCCTACCCTCCAGGATAATACTTCTACTAGGGAAGAGACAAATAAACCAATTACCTCTGCCTGAGGGATAAATGCTAAAATGGTGTTGGCAAGCCAAAGGGGGCCTGGGGAGGGTTAAGGAAGGCTTCCTGGAGGAGTTACTTTCAACAGGTGCCTTGAAAGGTATATAGCAATTAACAAGATGGAAAGGGACTTGCATCTGGTCAAATGAAGAAAAGAGCATGGCAGATACAATGGGACTGCCAGCTTTCCTGTCAGAAGTGAGGGAAGGATAAGTGTTGGGGAGTGGCAGGAGATGAGCTCTAAGTAGTTCTGTTGTAATCCAAGGAGTCTGAGCTTTAGTCTGAAAACCATGGTGAACTGAAGAGTTTGCACAGCAATGAGATAGGTAGAGTTTGGACTTGTAGTTCAGAAGATCCTGTAGCAGCAGCTTGAGGGTGAATGGGAGTGTGGGGTGGCGGCCCATAGAAGAAGGGTGAATGGGTGTGGACAGACTGGAAAAATGACTCATGCAGGGAATGAGGAAGGGAGGAACCTTGGGAGGCTCCCAAATCCCTGGCTTAGCCTACTGGATTGTTTGCTACTTGCCTTTTAATGTCTTCCATTTGCCTTTCGTTCTCCATGACAACGGCCCCTGACTTCTGAGCTGGGCCACCTATGCGTCTGCTGGCAGGTTGGCGCCCTAGCGGGCTTCCACGCACCTCTCAGAATGTCCAATGAACCACTAAGGCCTAATCCCCGTTGTAGGAATTCATTTTCAATTGTTCTCAGACCCTTGTAGACTTCCAAGTTAGAACTTTGGTGTTCTTTTTCCTTGTGAGTTAGAAAGTTTGCTGTTTGGAGCAACATGGTGAAAAGCAGGACTTTGAACCTGTGTATGGGGCAAGAGGGGAAATTATTTTTCCACTTCAGCACTGAAGGAAGGGGGAAGTTCTGGGAACAAAAGAGAAATTGAAACTGAGACAGATTTTCTGCTCCACCGAACAGAATACAAAGAGATACAAGAAAGACCCTTGAATGCTAGAAACAGTAAAATAAACATCCTCGTAAATGACAAAGAAGAGAAAAAAATGTTGTTTTACATTAGATAAAAGAAAAAGGGGTGGTTAAGAAAAGCTATAATGGTCAATCTGGGATTCAAAAAGGACTCAAAATAAATTGTGATATAAAGCTAGTTTGCCACAGATTTAGCTTAATTTAGTATTATTGATAATGCTAGTACATGAGTAATGACATTGAAAGTTTTGAAGCACTGTAACAAACACCAGATCATATGTTAAAAATATTAAATCATGTTGCCAGCTTTCAGCTACCAGTAGCATTCTAACCACATTTTAAATTGTGGAAATTTTTAAAAAATCATTAGTAATAAAAAGTAAATAGTTTCCCATTTAGAATACCATTGATACTCAGTGCCAGGAAAGCATGAGCAGTATGATTTCTTTTGCTTCTGTGAAGTGTACTTAGAGTTCATGGGCTCATGAGTGAGCAGATCCATAAGTACAAAAAGAAGGTCATTTGTGGGTGGAGAGGGAAATTACAGAAAACAATTTCAGATGAAATAAAACTACATTTTCAGATAAAGGAAAGAATGTTCACTGTAGGTTCTTGAAATATTTCAGACCATTCAAGTCTTAATTATACCAATGAATCCCAATAGAAATGCAGTTAAGGAGTATGGCTTTTAGAGATAATATCAGTTGGCTGGTTTACCAATAATATAGATAAAGGAAATGGTAGCATTTATCTTTTTCACTCAAATGGGAGTCTTTAAGGCACCTGTATAACTGTGTGTGAGTATATGTATGAATTGTATCTTCCTTGTCCTACAAACCACATTTATAGTTCAGTAAGTTCTAACTGCCTCCCAAATGTAATTTGGCTTTCCTGGCAAAACAAACAAACAAAGAAACAAATAACTCAATGAAAATATCCCAAGAAGGTATGCTTTTTAAGTCAAAATATGAAATTATCTTCAATCACTGATCTAAGCATGCTGTTTTTATTATACCAGGGTAAAAATAATCCATTGCAAGACCATGCCAAAACAGACCCAAATGTAGATCTTTTGCATTCTGGCCCACGTTTAGATACATTTGGTTGAGAGAAGAAGCTTCTGGAAGGCAGGGAAGAGTTGGAAACGTTTTTGTATGGAGAATCCATTTTAAGCAGATACATTAAATGTATCTCTATTACATTTCACAGTGGAGGAGGGAGGCACTCTTTTATAGCTTGGATTCAAACTTGTTTAGGTATGTGAATAAATACACTGATAGAGTCAGATGATTTTAGTTTACCTTCAAGGACCTTTTATATTTCCCACACTAAGTTTTTAAAATCATACCCAGTATTTAAATATAAATAATTTATATTCTACTGTATATTATGTATATATGTAGTGTGCTGTGTAATACAACATATTGTATGTATAATTTTTGTGCCGCTTAAAGTATAAATCACTTAAGTGTGAAAATATTAGATTAAAATCAACATATTTGTCTTAAAATGTTTATAAAGACTAAAACTGAGTTACAAGTATTTGCACATATCTCAATTAAGCTATTCTACCTAAAACTTGAATCTAAATCTTCAATATAATTATTTTGGCATCTGGCAATAGGACAATATAAAAAATACACTTCGGAATTAAAAGTTGAGAACCACAGAATTTAAGTTGGGAGTGGAGCATTAGAGACCATCTGGCCCTCTTCCTTTGTTAGACCAGACAACATTGTATAAGTAAATTGGCACCGTGACAGAGCAGGACTGGCATCAATGTCTTCTGACTTCTCAGGCCATTTACGTCATTGGTTTTCTTAAAAACACTGGGGGCAACAAGAAGCTCTAATATAGGCATAAAGTTCCCCAAGTTTAATATAAAGAAGGGCCATGCAAGATTTTCAGTATAGTTCTTTACTCCTCTATTTTTTCTTTCCTTTTTTCTTCTTTTCTTCTTCCACTCTTTCTTCTACTTTCTTCCACTTCTTTCTTCTTTTCTTTCTCCACTCTTCCATCCTTCTTTCTATCAGAAAATATTTTTCACATAATCCCTCTGTTCCAGATTTCACAAATGTTTATTGAGCATCCACCATGCTAAGTCCTGTTCCGAGTACTACAGTTTGAGATATGACCACAGACCGACCAATCACCACCCTCAAGGAATTTACAGGCTGCTAGAGGGAACCAGGCACTAAACAAGGAAGGAATAAATATAAAGAAACAGGTAAACATGGGAAGCAAGTTCAGATGGAGGTAAGTGCTGTCAAATAAGAGAAAGCAGGTTAGCAGGACTAGGGAGGGAGGGTGTTCAAGGGCATGGTCAAGAATTGAGGTGGCCTGAGATCAGCGAAGTCCTCAAGGAGAGGCAGAGCATCTGCAGAAAGACCATTCAAAGCAGTGGAAACTGCATGTCCAGAGCCTTGAATCCCGATTTCACACTAAGGCTAGAAGTCCCAACAGTGAATAAAAACAAACAGGACGCTACCTTCAAAGAGCTTATAGTTAAGTTAGAAAAACAATGAATCCTAATCAAATTAATCACACTCAAAATCGACAACTGTAGTCATGAGACTTGTGGTCTGTGGGAACTATCCAAGTGTTTGGTTGTATTAGAGGTTGGGGGTGGGAGTTGGAGGTGGAGGATGGCATGTGATCCAGATTTGGTTTTCACAGAAACAACTAGAGTACTCTCTTGACCACTAGTGTGAGGGCTAATGGTCTAGTCCCAGAGTGGAATGCAGGAGGTACACCAAAAAGAGTGGGCTCTGCTAGGAGGGCTAGGGGCAGCAAATAGCTGAAGGGCAGTGGAAAACCCTTAGCAGTTAAGATACAGTAAAAATTAGAATCTTACATCTGAGAACTGAAGAGAATCTGTAAGATGACCACCTCCAAACCTTAAGGGAAGTGAGATTTACGTGTGTGTGCGCGTGCTCACGCATATGTGCACTTTCTTTCTTGAAGTCAACACAGTATAGAAAATTCAAAATTACTGAAAATAGAATATTTTTATAAAAACCAGCAGTGATTCAATTCCCAGAGATAGTCACTGGTCGTACCACAGTTTATATCCTTCCAGGCTTTTCTCAACACATTTTTTACATAGCTGACATTGTATATATGCAATTTTGTATTCTGTTTTCTTTCCCACTTAATCTCATAGTATAACTTTTTAAGACAAATGATATCTCTCATGTCATTCATCTCATGTCATTCATATCTCTCATGTCATAAACCTTCATTTATCATATGAGGTTTTGGGGACTGGACAATTGACCCTTGACCAAAACCTCACAGCTAATGAGAGGTCAAGACTGCTGCTCCACAGTGTAGTATTTCACAACCTATATCCCAGATCCTGAATTAATGGGTCTAATATTTAATATATTGACATTCTACTCGGGATATACACATGTTTTTTAATAAGAACTGTCACTAAGGAAAAGGAAATGTACACTAGTGGTCTTTTAAAAAGCAGTTACAAAATAAATTGGGGATGCCTAGGTGGTTCAGTCAGTTCCGTGTCTGCCTTTGGCTCAGGTCATGATCCCAGGGTCCTGAGATCGAGTCCTGTGTTGGCTCATTACTCACTGGGGAGCCTGCTTCTCCCTCTGCCTACTGCTCCCCCTACTTGTGCTTTCTTTCTCTCTGACTAATAAATTTCAAAAAAAAAATCTTAAAAAATTAAAAAATAAACAAAAATAAATATGAAACAGGTAGCCAGAATGCCGAAGTGGACATATTATGTATGCATGTTTAAAGTGTATAATTACATGTAATATTAAGAAATGCTTTCTACCATCTCATAAAGTCGTATGTGTGGCTTAGCCCAGAATCCCCTGTAACTTTTTAGAAATAGTATCTAATAAGTCTTACAGCATGAATGTTATAGTATAACTATTTTATATACCATAATGCAAATATTTCCATCTATTATCTCTGTCCATGAAGAATAAAAGCATCTGAAAATATGGCCATCGCTTTATTGGTTCCTAAAGGCAAACAAATTTATGAAAATGCCAAGAGCAAGGCTGGTTTTTCCTTTCCTGAATGTCTATTTTCTCTCTTTACTCATCTCATATTTGAAGTTCTTGCTCTGGGCTTCTATGATCATTTATGTCCCTCCCTTTCCTCATTTCATTGCTGGGTTCTCTCTGGATTTTGTCGGCCCCTCTTATTCCTTGTTACCTCTCTGTTTCCTGAAATTACCTCAAGATAATTTCTCAACAGGTGTCCTAAAGGCCTTTTGAGAAAGGACAACTTTTGTTGCATTAATAAATGGTGGGAGATTCATATACACATGTTTTTCTTTCTCTCCTCTTTGCCTTTCCAGTAGTGTGGAAAGTCAGTAGTACAGTCAGAAATTAATTCTACTGTCTTAACATAGGCATCGGTATGCTGGCTATTGCTTCTTAATTCATTGAACAAATATTTATTGGGCACTGATTATATGCCAAGTGTTGCACTTGGCACCGGAGATAGAGAAATTATTAAGATTTCTGCAAGGTACTCATGGTCTAGTTCAGCTGGGGGGGGTGTGGAAGTGAAGGGGCAGATGTGGGGGGAAAAAAAAAAAACACCTCACACTTTCGGGAAAAAAGTGTGGCAAATGAAACAATTCAATTAAATTCAATAAACCCTGAGTGCTCACCATGTGCCAGGCAGATGGTAAGGAGGCTAGGGCTGTGCCAGGCCTTGCTCCTCATGGACTCCCAAGCAGCTGGCAAATGGTAAAATTACCTGGCACGTGTTAAGTGCTTCATGGCAGAAAGACAGAAAAGTCATAAAGGGTCATGAGACGGACAAGCAACTTGATCATAGGAACACTTTTAACAAATCACTGCCCTAGCAATGTGAGAAAGTTTGTTCTTATTTTTTAGGCTGCTATTAGCCAACTGAGGGCCAAGACTAGCTCCGAGAGAGCAGGCTTCCCCACCTCACCTTTCCTGAATCCCAGGCTCGCCTTGCAACTCTCTCCTTGCTTCCCCTAGGCCTTCAACAACTAATCCTCAACTAGGTGATAGGAGATTATCTGATTAAAGTCATTCACAGAAAGGTGAGATTGAGGCTTAACCTTTCAAAAGTAATTAGTTTGACAAAAGATAGTTGGATAACCTTAAGGAACCAAACCGCTAACTGACAGAGCTTGGAGGGCTCTAGTGAAGAGCCTCTCTCCATCTCACCCTTCCAGACGCCCACCACCGCCCACAGTTATGTCTTTTCCTATTTCCAATCCAGAGATAAAGAAGAAGGGACACTGGTGAATTCAGGAATGTGACAGGACTCTAATGGCACATAAACTCTCTTTGCAGTCTCCCAAGAGGCGAACGAGGTGGTATTTATGAGCCCATCCTAGAAATGGGGAGACTGAAAGTAAGACAGTGGTTCCTGACTTTGGCTTCCCTTTGGATCCATGGAGTGAAATCCAGACCAATCACATCAGAATTTCTGGGAGTGCCATACGAGCATCAGTATTTTTTTAAGTTCCTCAGATGGCTCCAGTGTGCAACCAAGATGTCCTCCAGGAATTACCCAGAATCAGTGGCGATCCATTGACCTGGTCCACTTTCTCCCTTTGGCAAATAAGGTCTATTTGGCTTGAAAGAAACAGTGATCTCTACAGGAATGTCTGTCTCAAATAGAGTTAGGTTTGGGTAAACCGGTGCACAGATGCATCTAGACATGTGGGAATCCGGACCAGCTGTCTGGAGCTAAAGTGGCAGTGCGTGTTTATCACACACCTGGTAGGACATGGAGGCTCTAAGCAACCTAAACACGTTTCACTTTATACCAGGTGAGCGTCTGTTGTCTGTGGGCTTAAAAACAAACTAGATACAGTCGAGTCCACACAGAGGATAATCCTACACATTCTATAATGCTTAGGTTGCTATTTATTTATAATTCCATATCCTGCCTCTTTCTAAGAAATTGTGATCATGAGCACTCCTTGAGAAGAACATTAGGGTGTCTGAGAGATCTGAAGCATCTTAGGCCACTTCTTTTTGGATTTATTTGTATTGAACTATAGAATGTGTGTGTATATCTATTACATAAAAGTGTGCATATATACACACGTGTTGTATATATGTGTATGTGTATATATATGTATACATATATAACTCTAAAAAATAAAGTCTTGCAAATTCTTATATACTTTATGAATTCATTCAACAAAGTAACATGGTTAAATCATAAATACAAATACATTAATAGGACATTTCTCATTCGAATCTCATTTGCAGGTAACATTAGAAGTCTTAATTTATGGTTGCTGTGAATGTGCCTTTGATCCCAAAGGCCGCACGTAGGTGGCTCCGAATGCCCATATTTTCTGCCACAGGCTTAGCAATGAGTTACTGCTGACAGGACCTGATCCCACTGAGCCTTCCCAGTACTGAATGTATTTTTAGACGATGTTGAACATTCTTTTCCCTTTTCAAACTTTTTCTGGCTGTAGGTCACCAGCTCACCAGTAAAGGCAGCATTTTCACTGTCTTTTTGCTGTCAACTTTCCTCTCCAGCTCACAAAGAATCACTAAGCACCTGGCATAATTCCAGCCTTTCCTAGAATCTGAGACTATAGAATGAGCAAAACTAGACCTCAAGGCTCTCGAAACATACAGTCCAGCCCGCAATAGCTATGAAATAGTAAATAATTATAATCAATTAAGTAAACTATGAATGTGCAGGGTGTAGTGACAGAGAGCAAGAGTGTAAACAGGTGAATCTAAACTCTAAAGATAGACAATTATCATTATCTTTATGATCTCTCTCTTCTTTTTTTCCCACGCGATTCAAATGTCTAGAATTACAGCCACGTGAGAGCTGTCCCAGTACTTACACTACATGTCTTCAGTGTTGGAATTCCTTTTAATTTGTAAGACAGAATTCTATTCCTGGCTGCATGTCGAGATGCACGTTGTCTGCCATACAGGCCCCGAGGGCAAGGTTTGGGGAAATCTGTGACTGATCTCCACTATGCCTCCCTTGCTGTGTTCTTTGCTGTTTACATGCATTCATTTATCGGGTTTAGTCTTTTAAGGTTATGACATCTACAACACAAAGCCAGCTTCTCTCTCATACTTTCAGACAGTGTAGCATGTCAACTTTTGAATTAACCTATGAAAATCCAATTGTATCATCTTTTGTTTCACCAAAGTTAAAGGCCTTTTTTTAATCTTTGTTCCTGGATGTAAATTTTTTTTTCCTGTTCCTGAATATAATAAGTAATATTTGCTCTTAAAAAAATAATGTATCAAGTGCCTTTAATAGGAGTTTATTAATTCTGTTCGGGTGCCATTGTAAAGATGTTTATGCATGAATATTCTGGACTAGCAATAGATCAGTAGTCTGTAACTCCCACCCACAAGCTACTCCCATGCACAGTGTAACTTCCTTCTACAGCGTCAAGACTCCCACCTTCCTACAAAAGCACTTTCCTGTCATTTAGTCTTCACAATTAAATAAAGAAAAAGTTAACTGTTTAAAAGAGGCTGGCCATTCTGGGCCTCTCTTTTCGTGAAGTCATTCTTCCTGAAGATGGTCTAAATTATAGACTTTGCCAGAACAGTTTTTCCTCTTGTGAAGACTTTGAAGTCTGTTTATTCTTACAGCATTCTGGTAGGTCTGTCTAGGAAGAAACTGTAAATAGTTTTTCAGGGTTCCTAAATACCGAGAACTCTATGTGGGCCCTGGGAGGTGTTCACTTTGTTAGATTAGACTTGAACTTGTGGAAAAGGGCATATATGGCACGAAATATCCAACTTATATGAGACAGCCAAAATTAATTATTAAGAAAAAGGAGTACATGGGTGATGCTTGGTCCAACGCTGGATATTTTCCTCACTGTGATGGAAGAAGGCAGCTGAAGTGAATCTATTTCATTTATGACTAAATTCCCAGGTGACTCAAGAGAAAACACAGCCTCTTGGGGTTACTGGCAAATGGTATACATGTGCCAAATACGACCCATGGGCCAGCTTCCACTGGCAAGGGTCATGGCTGCTACAGCCTTGTCCTTCTGCCTGTGTTGTTGGCTCCTCTTGGAAACAGCATATCCACCTCTCTCTCACCAAACTGGTGCAATGGCTTGTGTAGGCACCATGCTTTTTAGCAGAATCAGGTTAAAAAAATAAGGAGGTGTTATTTCCAAGGCTTCCGCTCTGTCTCTGCCTCAGCTCCTATGAAATAAAGACAGTCTTTGGAGTCTGTTCTGAGGCACACATTTTCTAGACAATGCACTCTCAGTTTCCTGCTAACATAAACTGTCTACCTCATAGAACTGTGATAATGAATGATTTCACAGGAATTGACCTAACATATGTCAGGCCTTTGACAAATTACAGCTATTGTAATAATTTCAAATTATGAATTTAAAAATATAGAATATTTAAAAAACAAGTGCATGTGAAACTTCAGATCTCTTCAAAACATGAGCATTAAAATCAAATTACAACTTAAGAAATTTATAGATATTGTTTATAAGATAAAAGATCCTTTTACAGTTTTTTGAATGGACAGGTAGGATATAATCAAAAGGGAATCCAAGATGTTCCCTGGAATGATCAACAGGCACTTTAGAAACATCACTCTTAATTGACCAGAGCACAGCTTTCTTTTGTCCAACTTTCCCCCTCCACTTGATGAGAAAAAACATGGGAAGGATAAGCCCAACCAAGTAAAAGGCATCTATCACTTTAAAAAAGAGTATATGATGCACAGTTGCATTGAAACCACATCCTTCAGAGCTGTGTGTGTGTGTGTGTGTGTGTGTTAATGCAGTCGGAGCTGTTAACACAGGATAAAAATTTAGTTGTCTACTTGCCTCTTTTAAGTAATACAAGTCAAGAGATGTTCCAGGCATAGTTTCTCTCTCTTTTTTTTTCCCCCCAGCTTTTACTCCTACCTCCCTAAAAAATGTATCTCCCGATTTCATCAGAACAAACACCCTCAGAGCTCTAAGTGGAGAAAATAATGATTATGTGTTGCTAAGTACTATTTAGTAACAAAGGCTTGGGCCACAGGAATGGTGACATCACCCACAGAAAGAGGAACATTTATACTTTTGAAAGAGATTCTTTTCCAACGTGATGGGTCACCAATCAGAGGAACAAAGCCAAATAAGGCAGGAGGAGAGGACTCCTGGCCCTGGAAAAGGCATCTTTAGCATCCGATTCTGGAATCATGCCTCAAGCCCACGTGCTCTTTCTTCGCTCCCCTCCCGAATCCAGTTCGTGTCAACAAATGTGTACTATTCTTACTGTAGAAAACCTACTATTCTTATACTTCAGTATATTTGCTTCTTGGTGAATCTGTCTACCTGAAGTAAGCAGCAGGTCAGGAAGTGGCTTTCTGTTTCAAGAGTGTTCCCCAAATAGTCACATCCTGCAGATAGCCATGCATTTACACACGCATACACTCAGAAACCACACACCATCTCACACTTTGCAATAATCCAATGACACGGTGAGTCATCAGACCCACGTGTTTGCACGATACAATGGACTGCATCACTTAAATAGCATGTAAGTCATCTATACTCTTCCACACTTCCCAATACCAGTAACATAATGATTTTCTATTTGGGCGTTGTCAGAAACACTCAAAAGTCAGCTTGTGGCTCCTACAATATGATGTCTGCCTGCCTTGGGGAAGTTACCGTTGTGTTCCTCTGCACCCCACCCTTGTCATCCTTCTATTCACACTCAGTCCAATGCCACTGGTAGGGTTTTGTTTTTTTTTTTTTTTTCATTGTCAGCTCCTAACCCAAATCAGAAATAGAAGCAGCCACATTAGTTGTCATTAACTTCTCAAGTATATGGGGATGCCACTTGTTCTTGTGCCTAATAGCTATTAGGTTTGTTAAAATAATAATAATAATAATGATGATGACAATAATAACAACAATAATAATAACAAAAATAATAATAATAATGATAACAATAATATGAAGAAGAAGGAGAAGAGAAAGAAGAAGAAGAAGAGGAAGAAGAAGGAGGAGGAGAAGAAGGAGGAGGAGGAGAGGAGGAGGGGGAGAAGGGGGAGGAGGACCTTTTCAGGAAGATATTCTATATTCCCTTCCTAAATCACACTCAGCCTCCCAACTCCCACTCAAAAGTTGTGTCCGACTAATTCTGGGATTTAAAATGTAATAACTGGATGATTTCAATCTCTTGGGATAATATAAATAAACCAGAGGAAATTTATAATTGTTCTGAAAATGCAGTGTCAATACCTGCTTCTTATAATAGGAACAGGTTGATGCTGCAAGGGTCCCTACCGTCATTGGTGCTGGGATTTGAGAAGAATCAATGAGAGAACATCTGTTGTCCCCAGAGACTGGAAAACAGCCTTTTCTCTAGACTTACCTACTTCATATCCATGCAGAAACTAAGGCGCCTGATGACCACATTACCAGACATCAGGCTACCTATTTTCAGTGGCCATGATAAAGGTCAGCTATCCCACAGCAATTGTGCTGAAAAATCTTAAATTGACCAATCCAAATAATATTTAAGCCCTTTTCACTTTTATCAAACCCACACCTATTATAAAAATGATGAAAAGGTAAGAAAATGTAGTTAACTCATGAAGATAAATTCCACTTACTTGAAATTTATCTAAATATAAAAATTTATCACCTAAGAAAGCTTTTGACCTATGTAGTAATTCCTGCTTCTCTTCAAACAACAGTTTTTCCTACTCTGTTAAACACAGATAATGAATGGATCATTCACTGCACGCGGTTCCCCAGTACATACATGTGCCCGTCCTTGCGAATATTTGCTTGCGCTGTATAACTCCTTGCCTTGTCCTACAATCTCAGTAACCTGGACCTTTGTCAACCCCAGGTCCCTAGCTTCATCTCCCACTACTCTCCGAGACCTGGAGTCTTCCTTTCTCCTTCTCAGAAAGGCAGATCTCCTTCCTGCCTCTGCACTTGAACATCACTCTTCCCAGGGGCTTCTGCACGGCACCAGGCTTCTCATCGTTCAAGTCTTAGCTTAAATATTTCCCTTCCTGAGAGGCCAGGTAGGGAAAGAAGCTTCCCTTCTCTGTTTCTCTATCCTTTTACTTTGCTGAATTGTCTTCATGCTGCTGTCATCATCTAAAATTCCCTTTTCAGAAATTCACTTGTTAACTGGCTTACTCATCGTCTTTCCCCACTGGACTGAAGTTCAGCTCTCCGGGGTAGAAACTTGGTCTTGGTCACTGGTATCCCACAGCCTCTAGATAGGTGCTTAATGCATAATGCTTGATATATGAATACATGAGTATATGTACTTCAAAATGGAAACAGAAGCTTCTCACAAGAATTAAAATTGTCTCTTCGCATAGCCCACTTCCTGAGGAGAACCACAAAGGCGGGGTCACCAAATACCTCTTCTGGAAGGACCACAGAAGAGAAAACAAACAAACAAAAACCAATACAAAACCATGGCTCAATGTTAAATTCATGTACTGTTGAAATGTTTTTCCAGTTCTTTGACAATTTTCTGAGTTTTTTTGAAAATGTATTATCCCAATCTTTTTCCTCTTGATGAAAACTTTGATCATTCGACCTTAATGCTGCCTCCCTCAGGGAGCCTTGTGCCATGGCTGCACCAAGAAGTATAACCCCCAAGTATTTTAATGTCTCAGGTGACTCCTTATATTTTTCATAGTGTGGCTGAAAATTCATGTCTTTTGAGATTTTTCCTACTAGTGTCTAAGATTTCAGAGGGGCTGTGCCATATAATATATACATTTTTAACTGTATTTAAACCAAAGCTTTTGCCTATTCTGTTTCTCAGTGTAAGTTCTAAAGGCAATGTATTAATGATAAAGATCCATTGTAGAGACAGACACACCAGGATCAGTTTGGTGACCACTATCAAGTGAACTCTCTCAGAACCTTTTTTTCCTTAAATCTGTAAAATAGTAATAATGGTACTTAACTCACAAAGTTAGTGAGGGTGTTAAATTTGTTAGTCATCTGAAGCATCTAATATACAATGTTATCTTAAAACTGGTACTAAAAATGATATGCAATGGTACTAAAAACTAGTACTAAAAAATATAACAGCAAAGCTATTATTACTAACATTATCATCATCATCATCATCATCTAGGACCTAATAATCTCAAGAACCAAGTCCTATGTTTATAATCTTAAACTTAATCTGTTGGATAAACACACAAAACAACTCCAAACAGTTTTCCTAGAATAGCTTTAAAATCCACTTCAAGATGAAATATAAAACCAGGAAATAATTACAAAACAATATGTGAACTATATGCATAGCCATGAGGCCAGCACAGGCAGATGGTTAATCAGGAAAGAATTCTGGAAGGAGATTGCTCTTCCATCTGGCTTGAGGGAAGCAATGAACCCTAACTGGCAAGGGAGGGTGGGCACATGTTTTTCTTGGGGGTGAGGGCAGAGGCAAAACAAATACAAAGGCAGTGGGGCAGCAAAGCAGAGCAATTGCCTCCAGGATCCTAAGAGATTAGTGGTACCCACTGTGAACCTGTCCCTTTTAGCTGTGTGGAAAGCAGCCAATACACAAAGAAGAGAATTCTCCGTTTATTTGTTGTCTCCTGGGACCACTTCTTTTGTTTCAGTTCCTTTCATTTTGTGTTAACAGAACTATCCCACCTGACAACTGCATTGCAGCTCAGAGCACAACCATACCCGTGGCCACCTCTACATGACCTTGGGAGATAGTTGTTATTTTTGTCACATTTGTTTTATTTATATACAAGGCTCAGAACTGTTGAGGCCTTGTGCTTACTCATCACTTGAATATCTAGTATGTTTCATGCATTTTTCTAGACACTGAGGATGTAACATGAACCAAACATTTCAGACCAAACCCTGCCCCCATGGACCTTACATTTTAGTAGCAGAAACAGACAACAAGTAATAAAACAAAGAAATAAAGATAAAAATTTTATGTAACATTGAGTGTTATCAAGAAAATTAAAATGAGACGAAAGGATAGAGAGTGGGTTAGGGATATGATAATAAAATATGTACTTGGTCATGGAAGACCCCCTTTAGGAGGAACATTTGAACATCTGAATAAAGAAGAGCTGTGTCACAATAATGTGTGAGAAGAATATGCCACGAAAAGATGGGGAAAGCATGTGCAAATTCTCTGAGTCAGGAATGAGTTTAGGATGCCCTAGGGGCAAAATAAGGAGTGGAGCCAGAGCGTAATGAAGGAAGGGTTGAGAAGTAGAATATGAGGGTGGAGATGTATGTAGAGGACAAGACACATAAGCAACAGAGAGGAATTTGGATTTTTTCATAATTAAAATAGGAAACCATTAAAGAATTTTGAGCAGGGAGTCACATGATTTGATTTCTATTTTAAAACATCATGCTGGCAGGAATGCAAGAAATGAAAGAGGGATTTCTTAATAGGCTACAAGTAGAATGGAGATGTCCAGAAGAAATGAGAGTGTCTTACACTGAGCTCAAGATGGTGGAAGGGATGAACCTGGTCGATGCTGAGATATATTTTGGAAATAGAACTGACGGTCTTGCCGATAAATAGGATATAGGTGAAGGAAAGAAATAAATTAGTGATGCTTTTGACCTGGATAACTGGGTGTAAGGTGGTGTCATTTATCAACCAAAGAAGACTGGGCAGGGAGCAGAGAGAAGGGTGGGCAATGACAGGCTTTCTTTTGGACATGTTAACTTTAAGATGCCTGGTAACATCTGAAGTTTAATAATCACTTTGAGGTATGAGTCTAGAAGTTGGCAAAAAGTTAAGAAGGTATGAATTTTTTTTTAACTTACAGTTATGGTGCTAGATATCTGAATAGAGAAGAGAAGTAACCATCCAAGATTCACAGTCCATAAGTGACAGAATGGAAACTGAAAATGAATCTTGACACTGACCCACTTTCTCTTCCTACCACAAATATCAGGATGCATTCATCATTATGAGTACTAGAGAAGAATATGGGGGAGTGCTAGGGGCAGGAATATTCTAGAAAAGGTTGAGAATTTGTCCAATGCTATGGACTACACAAATTCATGGTTGCTTCTTTCTTTACCTATTTTTCTGTAAATGTGATGATACATGCACATTTAACTTTTAAAAGCCACTCTGGAATAATAAATTCATAAGATTGACCAAATACCTCTGATAACCTACTTTCTTTTCTAAAATTGTCACTTTTTGGAATATCCAAGAGGATAATTAAATTCAGACTAAATGTAGATTGAACAGAATTGAAATATAAAGATAAAAGTTTAGCCAATAACTCAAACAGGTATTTCCGAATTGTATCATAACATCTGAATTAAGATTATCAGATTTGTTTAACAGACATGGCTGGGACAAGTAACACTTACTCTCCATGGCTTGGAAAAAATTAAAAGCCAATAAATTAAAAAATAAAATTAAACCAGTAACAATGCAGAGGGGAAAAAAATTCTAAAACTGGAAACAAACAGAAACAAATGAACCTGGTTGTGGGTATTATGGAGGGCACGTATTGCATGGAGCACTGGGTGTGGTACATAAACAATGAATTCTGGTATGCTTAAAAGAAATTAAATAAAAAAAATTTTAAAAAATCAGATACAGAAACAAAGGTGCATAGAGATACTTTTTAAAAAAAAAAAGAAAGAAACGAATGAACTTTATTATATTTCAAACGAATACTATGATAACCCTACATGGAGAGAAAGAAGGAGAGGCAGGGATGGAAGGAAGGGGGAAAGCAGGAAGAAAGGAATTCATCCAAGCAACCACAAACACAGTATTTGGTGGGCTATGGGTATGTGGGGGTAAGAAGTGCACACAGACCCAGAATTCTTTTTCAGTAGGTTTGCTTATTGTAGTGGTTTAGGTAAAGTAATTCAGAAATTATTTTAGGTGTTTTATAGAAATGAGTAAATAAGTAAACACACTGATGTTAAGATCCAAGGCTCATGCTATGGAGGAAGGAGCACACAAACATGGCATAGGCAAAGGCAAGAAATAACCTTCTGGGGATGGATTAGAACTGGAGATATCAGATAAACTCATGATGCCCAAAATATGTGTGTATAGATACAAGAGTTTTTATGAATGCATGCATATGCTTTTGGGTATGCATACTATGTGCATTTGCATTAAAATGTTTTTGTTGAAAGGGTCAATGAACAAAAACACTCCAGTGGCAGTGAGTATACCTAACCCAGATCTTGGCCTCTCATACCATTCCCCATCAAAAGAAATGAGATGTGGGGTACCTGGGTGACTCAGTCACTTAAGTGTTGACTCTTGATTTCAGCTCAGGTCATGATCTCAGTGTTGTGGGATCGAATCCCGTGTCAGGCTCTGGCTCAGGGTTGTGGGATCAAACTTCATGTCAGGGAGTCTGCTTGAGATTCTATCCCTCTCCCTCTTCTTTTGCCCCTCCCCTTGCTCTCTCTCTCTCTCTCTTTGGAGGAAAGAAAGAAAAGAAGAAAGAAAAAGAAATCTTAAAAAATAAAAGAAAGAAACAAAAAAGAAGAAATGAATGATTCTGGGTTTGGGATGGGATAAGTACAAGATGAGGTTAGAAGATCTTTTTACATCAGAAAGTGTTCACTAACATGATGGAGGCATGCCACAGGGACATAGGAGCCAGAATAAGAGGGCTTCATTATTTAAATGTAGACAATTTGAGCACCATTATAAATTAAGGCAGTAAGGAATTATAAACCATTGGAAAGACAGAAATTCATGACTTAATATCAGTAACAGATATACAAATTAGTAATTAAATACAGGAGAGAAGGGAGTTCTTTTGCTTACATTAGAATGCAAAAGACTGAAATATGCAATGAGTGCTGGAGCTGGAGAATCATGATTTTCTAACTATCATGGATTACAGTAAAACCTGCATCAGATGAGAACATCAATTAATATTAAACCCAAAGGGAAATGTTTCATGAGGAGTGTCATTATAAAGTAGAGAAATGAGGCAACACTTTGACATGGCAACCTAAGTTAGCATTACCAATGGGGCATAGATGAGCATTTTGTGGCTCTAGATATGATCGCATGAGAGGAGACATCACCTATGCCATATTCTAGCAAAAAATGCACAGCCACAATCTCATCATGAGGAAATGTCAAACACATACCAATGAGGAACACTCTGTTGAAAAGAAGAGATGGTGGATAGACTTTAAAGTTTTCAATTTCATAAAAGACAAAGAAATGATGTGGAAATGTTCCAGATTAAGGGAGGCTAAAGAGACATTGCAACTACATGTAACACATGACTCTAAACTGGATTCTTTACTGGAGGGGAAAATACTATAAAGGGTATTATCAGATAAATAGCAAAATTGGAATATGGGCAAATGTTAGATGAAAGTATTGTATCAATGTGAATTTATGAAGTAGATACTGTAACCGTTGCATAAGAGACTACCTCTATTTTTAGCACTTACAAGCTGAAGTCAAGGGTCATGTTTTTTATAACTTACCCTCAAGTGGTTTGGAAAGAAAAAATGGAGACAGAAAGATAGAAAGAATAAGAGCCAATTATAAAGCAAAGAGAGTAAAATATTAAGATTAGGCAAATCTGGGTAAGGATATATAGTATTCATTATGCTATTTGTATTTTTAAAACTCTTTTGAGCTTGAAATTATTTCTTAAAAAATTTAAAGTAGGTGAACTATAGTAAGCATTTCTCGTGAACATTTAAGAGACTCCAATGGCATTAGATATGATTTTTACTCAGAAGGCGGCCTAATTGCCTAGAGAATGTTCCTACCTCTTCTCCAATTCAGACCTGTTCATCAACACAGGAAAAGCATAAAAGCATTCTGCTTCCATTTTTTTTCTTATGCAAAATGAAAATAAATCGAACTGAGGTATGATTAAAGAAAAATGTTGCTAAATTTATTTTTTTCAGAATCAGAATTGTGGTGACTTTTTTCATGATCATATTATGATTTGTGTTTGTTTCCAAAGTGAAAAGAATTTTTGAGGCTGTGATAACCACCCAATATTGAAAAAACCGAGAACTTACAATGATATCTGTAAAGTAGAATAACAAAGAGCTGTGACATCTTATACTAACTTGTGGAGTAAAACCAGTAGGCTAACTTCATTTCTGATTTACTTCCCATGGTTCCAATATGAATTAATGATTTTAATGCCATTTTTCTTTCAATTTGGATCTAAAACTACAAATCCACTGTTCTCCTTACTAATACTGAAAAATTAGAAAATAATGAAAAGACAAAGCTGGAAAGTATCCAGAGGACATAAAATCTAAGTCCCTAATTTTAGTTCATATAAAATAATAAGAATATCAATGATGTTAGAGAAGTATTGGAAATCATAATTCTCAAACAGCAAATAATTTACATTTTAAAAATTTAAAAATTATAAAGATATAAAAGTTGTATTTTCTAGAGTACAGATGTGTACATTACACGTCATAAAATGTACCCTTTTAAATGGAAATATTCAGAAATGTAAAAGAACCTGCCTTTATTCTATATATTTGCAGAAATTATTTCCCGTATGAAAACAAAATACATATTCTCTCTTACAGAGCACATGTACTTCCAAAGCACATATTTTTGTGAACACAATAATTTTCCCATTGAACACATATTTTTATTACTAGAATAAATATGAATATGTTACATGTGGCACTTATCCAGATTTAGAGGATTTTTGTTTCTGAGTTCAAAACGTGCCATCCCTCTTAGTTTGCACCCAAACCACGATCTTTCTTTAGGGCAACAAACTCTCATCTACTTTTGCAAATGAGAAAATGGCCGAAAGAGGGGAAACCAAACAAGTGTTTCAATGTTTCAGAAGTTCTTTTGGAAGTCAAATTATTTATGTTAAGAACAAATAGCATCATTGTTTCAAAGTGAAATTATTATCTGAGCCGTAATATATTTGCCAAGGTGGGATAGAGCCCTCTAGAAGCAGGTCATTCTGCAGAGATGGGCGGCTCTAGAAAGTTCACACTGTGAAGGAGGGCGCAGACACCCACTAAACCGTGAGATTTGTTGGATCAACCCTGGATTTCAACAATTGGACGGATGCTGAGCAAGATCATGCATACACCACATAGTCAACCATGTCTTACTAATACAGTAAATTTCACAGTGTTATGCTGCAGTCACTTAGTTTCAACTTAGATTAGATTCAATGAAAATTTATGCCTTAGGGTGTCGCCTGAATGTAATCTTAACGAAACAGTAAAATATTTATCTATAGTTCAAAAGTTAAAATTTGTGTATGCCGGTAATAAATTATTTGCAATATTATATCTAATTTCACTTCAAAAATTTGGATTTGGGGGTGGAGTCTAAATACTTTTTTCTTACTATACTGTGTGCAAGAAAAGCAGAAGCAATGCATCTTGTTACCCTCCCAGTAATGATAAGATTGGCTCCTTTAACAATCTGCGTGACTAAGGAAACTCAACCAGGTAGCACTAATTTTTTTCTGTAAATATGATTTTGTCACAGAACAAATTTTAAATTTATTTTCCTTAATCTGGAACTAGGCTGTTCATTCAGAGATTTCAATAGTTCACCACCACCACCACCACCACCACCACCACCACCAAAACACATCCATCTTGCCAGCAAGATAGGATTTTCTCTACTTCTTGGGCCTTCATTTGCCATTCTGAATTGCTGTATGTTGATCAGTCTAGATTGTAACCTCCTTGGGCTGTGTTTTTCTTGGCTGTTATCAGTTATCCAGTGTAATACCACACTATGTATGACAAACACACAACACTTAATAGTTTATGGTATCGAAATATCTCATCCTTAAAATTCTGGACATTTAAAAATACTTCCATCTTTTTTTTTTTTTTTTTTAAGAAAAAGGCATTATAAGTGGTTTTGTTGCAAAGAACAATGATCAAGTTCTGGTGTGTTTAAGTAGTGTGTGATACATAAAGATGAACATACATAATTTTAATGGATTCCTCACAACTACCAACTTAATTTTAAGATTTTGATTTAGTTAAGAATGTCAAATTTGAGTCAACAGTTCACTGACTGAATTTATAATACTAACATTCTGTTTTCCTTCTCTCTGTAACCAAAAGACAACAAGTCCTGTCACAGCACATTGCATGAAAATAAATTTTTAAAAACACCCTATTTTCTAGGTAATGTAATAGAACCCATGTGATGGCTTGTTTAACCAAACTGATTAAAATGAAGTTCGTTAATTTATGGAATAATGCGGACTTTCTTTTTCAGAAGCCATGTGATTATTCTAATTTAAAAAAAATCAAATTAAATAAGCATTCATTTGCTAAAAAAGAATTTAAAAGTTGCTGTATGATAAATATAATTCTATTACATAGTTAATATGTATATACATTACTCTAGCGTGGCACAAATAAAAATAATTCTGCTGGATTTAGATTACTTTAGAATTGCCTAATAAAATTAGTTTCAGCTTAGTTTGATCCCCAATTATGAATCCAAATGGTCTTACAGTTCTTGTCCAGTTTTGGGCATTAAAACTACAAATTAATCTTAAAACAAACATAAATTTCTAAAATTTGACTTACTTTATTTACATTTTTAAATACTACTATCTACACTACAAATTGCTTTTTCAAAAGTATTTCAATATCATCACAATGTGATGATATGAAAAGTAATACTGAAATGTAACACCTTAAATAATACTATGTATTTTCACAGTAAATAGAATCAAATCCAAGAATATCTTTTTTTTCCATAAAATGTCCAACTAGTCATAGGCAAAATGAACAAACAAATATAGGTAGGATAACTCACAAATGTTAGGAATTTACTGGAGCTAGGGGAAGAAAAAGTTTTCGAATTTATATCAATACAAAAGTTCTTTCAGCATTAAATTGTGTACAAAATTATGAAAAAAAGAGAACTTGGTTACTTTTCAGTTAAAATAATTTGGAGATCAATAAGAACTTTAAACTGGCCCAGCTTTTCAAAAGGTTGTATATAAAGTTGAAACGGCAAACTTACTAAACTTCTTCATTTAAAATATTGAGTACTTACTTGAAAATTATCAGATTTATCTCATCTATTTCATAATCCAACCAATATTTAAATTGTTGTTCCACAAACAGTAATCCAAGCAATAAAATGAAAAATAGCAAGTGAACCCTTTCTTCTTACCGCAATGTCGTCTTTTCCATTGGTTGTTAAGCTGCTTAAATAGTTGAGGTAACCAGCATCTCCAAGGGCTCTGACTCCACTCAGCTCTCTTCAGTCAATTTTTTTTTTTTCTCTGCAAAAGGACACTACCAAAAGAGGAAGTTGTGAAACACCAGAGTCATTTTGCTTTATAAATTCTATGAAGAATGGAAAAGTCTTCACAAACCTTACATTTAGAATCATGGGGACAGGCTGTAATTTGTGCATTTATACATATACAATTAACACATACACGAATTTATAGGTGTAAGCAAGTTTTCAAAAAGTTAAGTTATTGAAATATATCCTTGATTATGCAATGCTCATTTACATAAGGAAACATCTCCTCTGTGGCCGAAAGATAATCATAGAAAAACAAAATACCACTCTATGCAGACAAAAACTGTCAAGCTGATACATGAGGAATAAACTTGCTTTTATAAGGCTAATTAATTTAAACTCTTTGGAGTATGACCTAAATGCTAATCTGACTACAGACATAATGTAAAACAAAAAACAAAAAACAAAACAAAACAAAAAAAACTTCAGTAAACGGGCATTTTCCTGGAATCTGGGTAGTGGTTTTTTACCTACAAGCCTTAAACTTCCTTTCTCATGAATAGCTGCCTGTTACATATAGATAAAGCATTACAAAACTGAAACTCTTGCTTATCCATAAGCTACGGTCTCTCTCAACTTCAGCCACAAGAATAAAAAACAGGTGCAGATCCTGCACTGTTGAACATAACTGGTCAAGTTTCTACCAGGTTGGAGCACTAATTGAAAATATTTATGGGATGGTAAGGACAATGGTGAAAAAAGGAAAAAAAAAACAACAACAAAAAAAAACCGTTGATCAAAGCCAACACTATCGCCAACCTCAAATAGAAGGAAATACTCATATATGTACTTCTCCCAGGTTACTGAATAGAAGAAGCAGACGAACAGCAGATGAACTGCTGCTATTTGTTTGTGCCCCCCCCCCCCCCCCCCCCCCCGGTCCCTTGCTGTTGGGGAAGGGAAGGGAGGGCGGGGTGGATTGCAAGAATAACAGTAATTATGCAAACCTCCACACACTGCAAGAACCACTTTCTGGACTTTGGAAACGATCATGCTCCCAGGGTATCACACTCTGCTTTTTACTTAACCATATTTTCAAAGGGGCAATAAAGAGCAATTAGGGGATAATGAAAAACGGAAACATTTTCCCCTTTCACCTAAATTCCTATGTGATGTGAATTTGCAGGAAGTAAAGATAAATGAACAAACAGTACTAAGAAAGCTGCCACAACAGCAGAACACCAAAGCATCATCAATATAAAATTGGACTGGAATTCTTTACTGAGATACTTACAAGAAAATTCTTGAATAAAACATTATTAATGAGATTAACATCGCTTAGATTCTATGTGTTTTGAAAAAAATTTAAATATGATTGTATTTGTGAGTTTTTTTAAAAAAAATTCATTTATTTATTCATCAGGGAGAGAGGGAGAAAGAGAGAGTGTACAAGCAGGGGGAGCGGCAGGCAGGAGAAGCAGGTTCCCAACTAAGCAAGGAGCTCTATGCGAGACTTGATCCCAGGATCTTGGGATCATGACCTGAGCTAAAGGCAGATGACTAACCAACCTAGCCACCCAGGTGTCCCTAAATATGACTCTATTTGACATCTGTTATAAAACACTAGGTCCACCTGCCCACCAAAGACCCAGGCTCAGTACCGGAAGCATAGTGCTGAATATCGCTCGATGGTTTTAATGTGCTAGCTCAGTATGTGTGTCCCTTTCACCTGGATGGTGGCTGCATGTCTCTGTTTCTCCAGTGGTCCTTTCCAGGCTGGTGAATATGCTCAAGGGTCCCTCCGTCTTAGACAGTTCTCCTCTGACTGACCTGTCCTATGACTTTCCCATTTGACAAAGTTTTTGTCATTGACTTCTTTAATGTCTTCATAGGTGTGTGTGTGTGTGTGTGTGTGTGTGTGTGTGTGTGTGTTTGCACGTGCACATGTGTTTGTGGGTGTTTGGTAGAACATATATAAAACTGACAATTTTATCATTTTATGTTTATAGTCCAGAGACATTAATTATATGCATGTTATTATACAATCATCACCACCACCCATCTTTAGATCTTTTCATCCTCCCAAACTGAAACTCTACACTCATTAATAATAATAACTTCCCATTCCTCTTCTCTGGCCCCCACCCAGTCCCTGGCAGCCACCATTCCTCTTTCTGTCTCTATGAATTTGACTTCTCTAGGTACCTCATGCAAGTAGAATCGTAGATGATTCATCCTCGTAGCTGGCTTATTTCACTCAGGTGCATCCCAGGTCACAGCATATGTGAGAATCTTTTTTCCTTTTTAAGGCTGAATAATTTTTCATTATAGGTATATGCCACATCTTATTTATCTGTTCATTCGTCAATGGACATTTGTGTTTGCTTCCACTTTTTGGCTATTGTGAATAATCCTGCTGAGAACATGGGTGCACAGATATTTGAGTCTATGATTTCAATTCCTTATATTCTTTTTGGGTATATACCCAATAAATAGAAATTGCTAGACTTAAGTATTCCTTACTGCTGGATCATATCATGATTCTACGTTTAAATTTTTGAGGACCTGCCATGCTGCTAAATTCTCCTATCTTCATGCTTCATCTTTCTGCCTTCTGGTTTCTGCTTCTCCTATTAACTGAGACTCTCTTGCCAAAGTCACCAAAGGTCTATGTTAGCAAATCCAAATGACACTTCAAAGCCCTCTTGACTTCTTCGCAGCATATGCCACTGGTGACCACTTTCTTCTTATAGATGTGCTCTCTGTGCTTGAGTTCTCCACCCTCTCCTTCTGATTGCGTGGCAATCTCTCCTTTGACTTTCTTATAGGGTTGCTGAACTGTGTTCACCCATTAAACGTTGCTGCTTCTCAGGACTTTTATCTGGGCCTGCTCCTCTTCTTATCCACAAGCCCCTGTATACTTCCATGGTATCAGCTGGCAAATACTTACTGCTCCCACACCTCCATTTCCAACCTAGATATCTCCCTAGAAAATTTTGACCAGTACAACATTCAAGATCATTTTGACTTGTGATCTAGAGAAAAGCATCTGCATAAAGGGCCTGAGATCAACCACATTTTTTACTTCTATTGTTTAACCTTGGATAAGTCAGCTAGTCTTCTGAGCCCTGTTTTCTCATATATAAATGGGGGCCATTAAAAACCACTTTGGAGAATTATGGAAAGATTATTTTCCTAATATCCAAAAATTATAAGATAAAGAATACTTTGTTGTGTTTATAGTATAAAAATACAGATAAGGCAAAAGTTCATCCTGTTTCCCTCTAGCATGATTCTTCATATATATATATATACACACATAAATGTATATGTATATATGTATACACACACATATATATGTATATACATATATATATACACACATATATGTATATGTATATATGTATACACACACATATATATGTATATACATATATATGACATATAGAATGAAATAATTTTGTGGGTCTTTAAATATATATAACATCACAGTATATTTTTCACTATGACTTTTTTTAACTTATCAATATAGCTTGAAGATACAGCCAAGATATTCTTTTGAACTGACTCATACACATCTAATCCCCCATTGATAAAGTTTATGTAATTTCTTCACAATTAAAAATAGTGTAGCCAGTCAACAGCATTATAGATGCCTCCTTAAAAGTATGTGCAAGACTTTCTTTAAGTTTAAGTATAGGAAAGGAGAATTGTTGGACCACAGGGTATATAGGTTAAAATGAAAATTGTTACTGCTAAATTGCCCAGTCAAAAAAACAAAAGCAAAAACAAAAACTTGACCAGTTTGAACTTCCAACATTTCCAGCTTTTCCACTCTATTGCCACTACTTGATATAATCAAACTTTTAAAGATTTGCCAATCTGATGGGCAAAAAAATTGGTGTCTTAATATTTTTAACTTGTATTTCCCTGATTACTATGGAGATTGAACATATTTTAATGTTTGTATCCCCTTTTGTATTTCCTGTTTTGTAAATTGCCTGTTCATTCATTCCAGACATTTGTTGTTTGGATAATTGTCAACTTTTTATTGATTTGCAGAGTTAAAGTTACCTTCTGTTTTTGTGTATTATAATCCTTGTTCTTTTTTAATGCTCCAGTTATTAAGTACTGTAGCTTTTTGAGATGATCCCAATATTCTTTGATAATATCCTTGCATTTTGGTACAATAAGATGTCCCAGGCTCATACTGTAAAGTTTCTAAACTTAGCCCTTTCTCTAAAGGGCCTTGGTTCCTTTTAGTGGGACCAGGGTTTTTGAGACTGCAATTTAGACATTAGTGGCGCTACTGGGTTATCATTAGCATTAAGAATAAACTGGATTATTACAAGCATTAGCAGTTAGCCAATATAATGTTAGTTATTTCTATATGTGAAACAGTATATATTTGGAAGATATATTTAAATATGTACTAGGGTTTTATAGCTTGCATTAATATTACCTCATATTTTGCATTAAAGTAATTTAAGAATAACATATCTGGTACAAGAAAATATTTTCTGTTAAGTAAACACTGGGCACTAGAAAGGATATTTTGAGAAAGAAAGGCAGTAACATAGTCACTGTCATGTCTTGCATTTGGACCTTTCAAAATACCCTTCCAAAGAAATTTCAAAAATCATGTAGACTGGAAAAACATTACATAGTTTCTATATTTTTCATTTTTTTCTTTCACGTTTGTCATGATTCTCAATCTGTTTTCTTTTCCTTTTTTGCTATTATGCACTTACCACTTAAAAGTAAGTAAAAAATCTTTGTATTTGTCCTTGAAAAAAAAAAGATTTCAATTAGAATAAAATAAATATATTCATGGTTTTAGCCACCATTCTTTCCCAAGACATATTTCATGGCCACTTTAAAACTACTGAAGTAGCAACATTTCAATTGTTATCTGCAGAGCTCAGTGGTGAGAGAAGTACTTCTGATTCACTGATTTTATTTTTAATTTATTAAAGAAATGGCTTTAATATTTAAGCATTCATGTAATAGTCTTGTTTTGTTTTGCATAGCTAGAGAATTGAAGAGGAAAGCCCTGTCTGCTCATTCTTAAATACCTTTGACCTTCAGGTTCTTTATCTGTAAAAGAGACTGAGAATACCAACTTCACCAGGGTGCCGTGAGGATTAATTGGCTATTATAGGTGAAGGGCCAAG
The DNA here is from genome assembly GCF_010015895.1 of Lontra canadensis. NCBI lineage: Eukaryota > Metazoa > Chordata > Mammalia > Carnivora > Mustelidae > Lontra > Lontra canadensis. The sequence goes on along the minus strand of NW_022631000.1, from coordinate 30,965,779 downwards.
CGCATTAAGTTTCCTGATAAGTATGATGCTGATAATTCGGATCTTATTTGAAAACCACAATTAGACAAAAATATTTCTTCTAAGTTGTGAATTTATTTATTTGAAAACATTACAAAGGTTTACAAATTAAATCACTAGTTTTACATTTATATTATATTTATTGTGTTTGTTAAGAAAAAATGAATTAAAGGAACCAGGACTATGGGAGATTTGTGGAGAGTCGTTTACTCATTCATCCATTGAGTATTTATCATCTGCTTTATGTAAGGAGGTGTACTAGGGACTGGGAATACAAAAAAGAATAATTGGATTTTGTAGGTTATTCTGTTGTTCTTGCCCTTTTCTATCCTGTTTTTTTTGTTTTGTTTTGTTTTGTTTTTTTTTGCCTGAAGGTTGATCTCTACACAGGGAGGTCCTTTGCTCTCTTCTTCCTGGTTACCATTAGCCAATGGATGCGTAAGCAGGAGAAGGAAAGAGAGAATTTGGGGTATGTTTTTGTATCCCCATCATCCTGTGAGGCCACAGTTTGAGAAGTAGCTACATTGCTCTCTCTACAGCCATGGCTCCTCTCTGGGTGCTTCTCTTCCTCAACTAGACCTCTGATCAAGTTCCAGTAACACGGTTCTTCCTTGCCTTTCAGGTCTAAGGGTGACAACAGCTTTCTACCACCGCAAACCTACAGGTGCTTTACCATACCTGGTTGACTCCTAATCATTTCAGCACCTGTCAATAATCCTCTCACTTAATGCACTATTTCAGGCAAAACTTAACCTACCTTAGTCCCGGCATGCAATCAAATTACACGTTACTTTGAAAGTGACATACTAGAAGGTACACAATTTCAGAGGAAACAAAAAGATGGAAAATTGCAGAAGATGTACTAGGCTGGGGGAATCCAGGACCGAAGTTCAGAGCAAGAGTCGAACTGAGACTTGAAGGATAAGGATAAGGAGGACTTCACGGGTATTTAGCAGGGCTAGGTTTGCAGGGGGCTGAGGGGGTAAGGGGAGGAAGGGAATTGGAAAAGAAACAGAAGTCAGAGAGAGAGAGCACGTCCTATTTAGGGAACTGCCTGAAGTATGCTATTTAGGAGGGATAAGTCAGGGGTGGGGGTGGGGTTAGAAGAGGGGATCATGAAGGAGCACATTAAAATAAGCCAGAGAGGAGGCATCAGAAGATGATGAAGGGCATGGTAAGGAACAGACCGTGAAATATGACCACTGAAGAAGCAAAAAACATAAAAACACAAACAACAAAAAACCTCTAACATGAGCAATCGTGGCTTTGGGGTATCTGCACTTTTTCTTATTCTTTACTGATTCTCTTTCTTTTGGTCATAAGTTTCATGATTTTTTTTTCTGGGAGAAACAAGCCCATCCTCAGTATCAGCCCATGAAAGGGGAGGCACTGATTACCCTCACATTCTAACTTGGTGTGAGCACATGACCAATGTCTGGCAAATGAGTTTAATCCTTTTCCTTTGCCACAGGGATTGGTTTAAAGACGAGTAGGTGATTCAGGCCAGCCACTGAAACTTATTTCTGGAAATTTTAAGCTCTGCTTTTCTTGGGTTTGCTGGATGTAAGACCAAGTTCTGATGATATAATCAGAGTTCCTGACTCCAACTACGCCTGTCACTTATCTTTGTTCTTTTCATTTACTGAATCAAAAATTCTTAGATTTCTGTCACAACCACCAAAGTCTTTTACATCAGGAAGAAAACTATGGAGGAAAAGACAAGTTTTATTTGAAGTGTAAATATCAATACCAAGAAAAGCAAGCTTTTCATTGTCCCTGGAACAGCACTGTCCAATGGAAATACAATGCAAGCCACATCTATCATTAAAAATTTTTTAGTGACTCTTAATCTCACAAAACAAACTGAGGGTTGCTGGGGGGAGGGGGATTGGGAGAGGGGGTTGGGGTTATTATGGACATTGGGGACGGTATGTGCTATGGTGAGTGCGGTGAAGTGTGTAAACCTGGCGATTCACAGACTTGTACCCCTGGGGGAAAAATATATTATATGTTTATAAAAAATAAAATTAAAAAAAACTTTTTTTAGTTAATACATTAAAGAGAAACTCACTTCAGAGTTTTAATAAAGTGTTTTATTTAACTCAATATGTAGAAGTATTACTATTTCAATATGTAATCAATTCAGAAAATTGCACCCTGTTTAATTTTTAAATTTAAACTTAATTAAAATTAAATACAATTAAAAAATCAGTCCTGGGGCGCCTGGGTGGCTCAGTGGGTTAAAGGTTCTGCCTTTGGCTCAGGTCTTGGTCCCAGGGACCTGGGATTGAGCCCCGCATCACATTGGGCTTTCTGCTCAGCAGGGATCTTGCTTCCCTCTCTCTCTCTCTGCCTGCCTCTCTGTCTACTTGTGATCTCAGTCTGTCAAATAAGTAAATAAAATATTTTAAAAAATTAAAAAAAATTTAAATTCTAAAAAAAAAATAATAATAAAATAAAAAATCAGTCCTCTGTCACACTAGCCACATCTCAAGTGCTCAACAGCATCAAATAACACAGCCCTAGACTCGATCGTAAAGTACAGGAGTTGACAGAAGTCCAGTTGAAAGTGAGCCTATAGTCAAATTCTAGGACCTTAGAATGGGGAACTATTTAATATTTTTGAACAGGGAAATGATGTAAGCTAAACAATGCTTCAATAAAAATAATCTGGCAGTTTCAGGTCCTTAAAGCTTTCCTGATTTCCCAGTCAAATCAATGATGCCTTTCTCTATAATCCTCTTGCACAGAGTTGTAAGGACACATGTCAGACTCTCTAGGGACAGAAACACTTACCCATTTTGAAAAGGCAGCCAGAAAAATAATCTGTTGTTGAGCAGGAGTCTCTCAAGACCTTGCCTATGCATTCTTTTGTCCCTAATGAGATTTGGAACATTCCCATGGCATTAAGTAGTGTGCCAATTTCTGAGTCCTGCTTCTAGATGATTTCAGGTATAGTGGAATGATGAAATCAGATGTCAGATACAGAAACAATTAAAAACTTTTTTTCCTAATGTATGCATTAACTAAAAGACCAACCCCAATTCAACACCTATTCAGAGAAACAACAAGAAATCTTAGAGTCAAGAAAATATAGCATATACCGTCAGCTCCAAAGGGGGGCAAATATGCTTCACTTTGTTCTTGTTCCCTCCCAGTTTCTTGCCCATAGTAGGTTTTTTAAAACTATGTTTTATTTAATGGAATGAACAAATTTTAAAATACAAATCATAGTCTTTCAATCCTTCTTGGATAACTAATATAAAATTAAACGGGACACTTCAAAAAGTCTAATTTTTAATCGACAACATATTTGAATAACTTCTTGATTATTTTTTTCTGATCAACATTCCATTTTCTATTTTTTATCACTGTAAAATGATTTAAAGATACACTTTTCATTCCTCAAACATTCAATGCAATTTTAATCAAATGATTATATCAATTCTATGAGTCTTCATGTCCTAACAAATGAATCACGTTAACAGAAAAAATTTTGTAACACCCTTTTTCTGTAAGAATGTTTTAAATTCCTGAACACAGTCATTTTATATGGTTAGTGAAACATTTTGTTTCAGCCAACTGGATGAAGGCTCTGTTTATTATTTCTGCAGTGAAACAAAGAAAGGATATGTTCTCCTTCCATGGTACACAACCTCTACAACAGAGGAGCACGTTTCCAAATGAGGGTCAGGTCAGGAAAAAACTCCCTCAGGGAAAGTTGCTACAGATGAGCCACACCCAAACCTAGAAAATGTACTGTAACAGCTCTAGGTGATAGCAATAGCAAACCGTCGTCCCTGTGAGTTAGATGTGACTGCTTTTAGAACAAAACTTCTAGGGAACAACGGTGTTGTGTAGTGTTGGAAGCTCTCATAAAATGACACATTCACTTCATTTATTTGCTTTTTGTTTGTTTGGAGCAATGGATGAGATGTATATTAAGAAGGTTATGGGGATTCACAGTTTTTGGGACTGGAAGCATCAAAAAGAGAAAAGGTATTTCTTAGGGGGAGTTTAATTTATCTATTCTTGGAAGGCAGCTGTCTTTGTCAATAGATTTAACTATTTTTGAATTTTGAAGACCAGTTCTAACCGTTGATGGCAAGTATGGATATCCACTTGGCCACTAACAACTGAGCCCTTGGTAATCATTACTGAGAAGCTTTACAATGTGCTATTTTGTTGTAAAATATTTGCATGAGCCTTAATACATTCCCTTCATCCTAAAAGCCAATTTTACCAGCAGTTACACAGCTTTTAGAAGGTTTCAAATGAAGTCACTCATGTTTCACAGTGACTGAAAATTCACAAAAATATCAAAGCTCAAATCTCTTATTCTGTGTTCTCGACTAAATCAGTGGTTTGCAAAGTTTTCTAAGTGTCAGGGTATGTTACGCTTTTGTTTCCTGAATTTTTTTTTGAGATATACACACATATATACACACACACACATAATATATGTGCATATTTACATAATACATACATAAATGGGTTTTTTTGGTGGATGGGATTTATAGAAGCAATATGTGATTATCATAAATGTACAAGGAGGACAATATAGATCACTCTTTGTTTCAATCAATTGGAGATTATTACAATTCAATATTTATGTACATTCTTCCAGATTCATATACATATATATTTTTTCAAAAATGGATAACATAGAAATATAGCAGAATCCTATATAACCACATTTCTACTTTTATTATTCACAGACTAGGAAAATACATAATGACAAAGTTACTATCAATTCAATAATACTTCTTATTCACATTATCACCTACATATATTTGAAAAGTAGTAGCATGTATTCCTACAGAACATATATATCCAGGCTACTGAAATACCTGTGTATGTATGATTTGGAAACCTCTCGTAAGAAGTATATCCCACACATTTAGAACCACTGATTGAAATCATTTAACAACTAGCCATGCTTGTGTGGCTGTTTTTGATTACATTCAAAGCAATTTCAACTGCCAGAGCTTCCGTTGTCATCAACACACAGATGGGATATTTCTTATAAATCAGGATAGGCCTCAACTTGCAAGAGAAGATCTTGGGAATCAGTTTGTCTGATTATGTAATTATGTGACTTCAGGAATTAAGTATTTGTGGTTCTTACACTGAAGGTGAATGAGATACGTCAATAAATTTTCTCCCTCAAACCTGGGAAGTCTTCTAAAATGAGATAAGATATGGAAGAAGTCTTTAAAGAAGGAGCTATACTTAAGGAAGTTAGTTGGGCAAATGAAGTTTTCAGGGAAATGTGTTGTCAAAATCTCAGAGAAATATCCAGTGAATATCGCACTGAGAAAGAGCAAGAGGTCAAAATTCACAGAAGAATTTATATCAAAGCAGAAGAAGTGCCATTTAGAAAGTGAAAGATTTCTTTTTAACTTGGAGACAAAATTCTAAATAAAGGCAAGTTCAGAAAATAATATAATGAACACCTGCGCACCACTACCAGAATTAAAAAACTATTAATCTCTGGGTATCTTTTTGTCAGGTATTTTCTTCTTTATACAGTTTCTATATCTTTAAAAACCAAACCTTGAAGCAAGGTTGAGTAAAGTGTTGGGGATATTGCAAAAGAGACCGGAAAGGGGAAAAACCTTCAGGAGAAGTAACTCCTAGTTAATGTAAATGACACACACTCAAAAAAACTTTCAGAGATGTGAGTCATTGGAATTATTTAAAATTGCAGAGACTCATCAAAGAGAGGAGGTTAAGTATGACATGATTTAACATGTTCTAAGTAACTTGGTTTCCACAGTCATTTCATTACAACTCCTTAACTGATTAATTTCAGAAATATAGACACTGAGTTTTATTGGAATATGACCCAAAAGTTTATTTGTATCTTAGTTTGTCTGAATTCCCCCATAGTAATAAGATTATACTTTGTTGTTAACTTTTCCAAAGGATTCATAAAAGACTACTTACATAACATGGCAGCCAATATTACCTGCTCTTTTAAGTCCTTTCACACATCATGCATAGTAAGCAGTGATTGTTAGCTGTGATAATAGTATGGTGATTATATTTAGGAAAAAAAAAAAGATTAGTTTTCCATGGCTATATAACAAATTACCACAAGCCTAGCAGCTTAAAATAATAATCTCACAGCTTTTGAGGATCAGGAGTCTCGCATAGCATGGCTGGATTCTCTCTGATCGGGGTCTCAAACTGCTGACACTAAGTGACATTCTGGGTTGTTCTTCCCATCTGAAGCATAGAACCCAAGCTCATAGAGGTTGCAGACAAAATCGAATTCCCTGGGGTTTTAGGACTGAAGTCCCCATTTTTTTACTTGCTATTGATCGGAGGCTGCTCTCTGCTCTTAAAAACCATACAGTTTTGCTGCCTGGACCCCTTTAACATTAACATTAATGGAAACTATCTTACATGTCTAGATCCACTCATGGGATGAATTTCTGACTTCCTCTGTCTCTGATCTCTAGACCTAGACTCTTTATTCGGGGACACCCAGAGTTTAATAATAATGGTGGGTTGTATAAACCTAAGTACATAGAATCATATTTTTAAATATACTAATTTATGAGTAAAAGTCATCCTAAATAAAATTACTACTTTATTCAGGTAAACAGCAAAGAACTTTTTGCAACATATTTCATAGTGCAATAATCCTGTGATTTTTTTTTTTAACTTCAAACATTCAGCAGCATGAACAGTGGTGAGTTTGCCTTAGACAATTTGGAAAATTGCCTCAAAAGAGTCAGGGTTCTGCAAATTATTTTATCCAACATGAAATCTATGAATTGGAGAGCTATAAGCACTGTGCATGAAGATACTACCACATTCCCATCTCCATTTTAGTTATAGGACTTCCTTGTAATAATATCCCTTTCAAGTATAACTATTTTCATGGATGGTAGTTCATTGATTCAGTCACATTTCTGGTCTTTTGTAATGCAGTTCAAGATTTTATTGTTTTCTTGACCAAGCTAAAATAAAACAGATGCAAACAAATCATACAAAGATGTGAATTTGGCATGTGACTAATCAGAGTAGAATTAATGTTTCCTCCTTGTTTAGTTAAGCAATATTAAACATATTCTGTTACGGTGAACAAGGGATAATCCTTTCATAGTAAAAATTGCTAGGTTTTGGTAATTCTGACATTTGAAATCAATTAAGCGTTAGAAAAAGTAAGAGAGAAATATGATACTAAAATCTGGGAAACCTAATAAACAACAGGTCTATTAGAAGACGTACTGGTCTCAACTTAAATTCTTAAGTGTTAATGCTCATGTTAAGTTTTTAAAAAAACATTTATTACATGAGCACTTTTATCCCTTACCATTGAACACCTACTAAGTTACCAGGATATTTCATTTATTGAATCACTCAATTAACAAATACATATTGAATATATGTGTGTATTTATATCCATATATATGGATATATACATATATATATAAATCAAAACTCTCATAACTAATGTGTCATGTGATGTGGGGCTGAAAATTACATTTGGTCAAAATTCAGCCATTTTAATATTCATTGTGAGATAAGAGTGGGACACTATCAGTAGATGAAAGCAGAATTTATTTTTAACTCTCAATAAATTTACATTTGTGTTTTATAAGAATAAATAATTTCAAAATGTACTTACATGAGCAATATTTAAAAAAAATTAATGTATCCATAAGTTTGGATGTTTCGAAGTGAGACAAGACTATTTTAGTCACAAAATAGCTAATTGATGCTTAATTAAGTCCATGGACTGTGATGTTCCTGCTTAGCAAGAAAATCTAGATATAGTGTCAAGACATACTGGCAAGATCTTGGGATTAGTTGCCAAGAATCTCTGAGAGTTTCAATGAGAAGCACATGTCATTTTCATTCTAAGAATGGTATTTATTTTTTTCAAAAAATATGCCTTAGAGAAATATTCAATATTGATTCTCTGTCCAAAACCTGACCAGGTCTATCATGTCCTATTATATCAATTTTCCTTTTATACTTAGCTAAACTTTACTTTATACATAGTAAATTAGTCAGTAAAAAATCTGAACTTCAGGTAATTTTCATTTTCTTCTCTTTCAACATTATTTTAAATAAAAAATTATGATAGATTTAGATCATGATGATTTTTAATAAATTATTCCAATATAAATAAATCAATAAAGGAAAGAGAATATAAAAATCATTGATAAAGAAATTGATTAATGTTTATAATATAGACAGGGAATCATTTAAGGAATATTTCTTTACTAGCTGAAAGTTTTCTTTCTAGCTGGAGAAGAAACTTCTTCACTGTTATCTTTCTGAATAATATTCTATGTCACCATGGAGAAAGATGATTCATCAACAATTTAGTACATTTTATTCCAACACTATGTGTTTTTCAGGATCTTCAAATAAAACAGCTGAAATTCTTGCTTTTAGAGTATACTTTAAAATATTTCTATCCTTTAATCTTGCCACTTAATAATAAATGTAACTTAACAAGATCTAATTTTTTTTTTTTTTTAATATTTTATTTATTGATTTGACAGAGAGAGATCACAGGTAGACAGAGAGGCAGGCAGAGAGAGAGAGAGAGAGAGAGAGGGAAGCAGGCTCCCCGCTGAGCAGAGAGCCTGATGCGGGACTCGATCCCAGGACCTTGAGATCATGACCTGAGCCGAAGGCAGTGGCTTAACCCACTGAGCCACCCAGGCGCCCAACAAGATCTAATTTTTGATCAGTGCTCATAAATTGAGGATTGTCAATTTTTTAAAATTTACTACATGGTGGGAGAACCAAAGGATTTAGTCTGTTAAATAAAAAAATTAAAATTTCTTCCTTGAGAAATAGTAGTAGACAATAATCAGTTTAATATTTGAATAATATATAATTAATGAATACATACATTTATATTAAAAATATATAAAATTGGGGCATCTGGGTGGCTCAGTGGGTTAAAGCCTCTGCCTTTGGCTCAGATCATGATCTCGGGGTCCTGGGATCGAGCCCCAATTGGGCTCTCTGCTCAGCAGGGAGCTTGCTTCCCCCTCTCTCTCTCTGCCTGCCTCTCTGCCTACTTGTGATTTCTCTGTCAAATAAGTAAATAAATAAATAAAATCTTTAAATATATTTATATATATATAAACTATACATACATTTTCTATAACTTTTGAAAATTGCCCACAATATTTGATAGGGAATCACTGATGAATTTCTATTTTTCTCAAAAAATATGCTATTGATATGAAATAAATAAATCTCTTTATATTTATCAACCATGTAACTATTATTCTCAAAGTAGAAATAATTTGGGCTCTTTGATATATTTAAAGTTTTGAAAGAAAGTGCTTTAGTATAATTCCATCATCAAACCAAAAAACCAAAACTAATTATGTGCAAGGCAGTAGACTACTTGTTATTTGCAAAATCATTTTAAATTAACTGCCCATGTCATCACAGCACTTTCTTATCCTTCTAATCTATTTTGTTAAATTCTTGAATAATTGAACTGTTGCCTTCTTTGTTCCAGTTTACATAGAATCAAAGAACAGTCAAGAATTTAGAAATGATTTATTCTAAACCCCATCATTTTATAGATACAGACACTGAAGTCAGGAAAGTTAGTGCCATTTTTTTCTTTAAATTTGAAATTTTAATCCTATAGAAAAGCTGAAAGAATAGCACGATAAACACCAATATAATCTTCATCAATTGTGAACATTTGTCAAATTTGTTCTCTTCACACACATGCATGTGCTTGTATATACATGTATGTATGTATGTTGAACACCATGCCACTTCATCTCTAACTATTTTAGAACACATCCTGATTAGGACATTCTCCTACAAAAGCATAACACAGTTATTTACTTCAAGATTATTTATAGTACCTCGATTATAACATCTACTGTTCAATTTTCTTTCTCCAACATATCTTTTATAACTGTTTTTCTCTTCAAACCAGAATCCAGTCAAATTTCATCTATTTAGTTAATCTCATTGAAATATTTTTATCAAAACAATCCCTATGCTTCTTGGTTTTTTTGGTTTTTGGGTTTTTTTTAAGGTTTTATTTATTTATCTGACAGAGAGAGACAGTGAGAGAAGGGACACAAATTTGGGGAGTGGGAGAGGGTGAAGCAGGCTTCCGCGGAGCAGGGAACCCGATGTCTGCCTGCCTCTCTGCCTACTTGTGATCTCTCTCTCTGTCAAATAAATAAATAAATAAATAAATCTTTAAAAACAAACAAACAAAAAACCAAAAAAAACTACAATGATTTCTGTCTAGCTAGATCCGCAGCTACTTCCTCTTCCTGACTTGAAGTGAACAATAATTGCCTAACTCCACAGTTATATTTAAAACCAGGTTTCAAAAATTTTTCATAACAAAACTTTCTGTCAAATCATCTTGAATTTTATTGAAAACATCCAGAATAGGAAAGAAAAGTCAACTACTAAGGGGACATTTCCTTTCTGTTATAATAAATTAATTATGCTAAAAGTCTAGGTAATATACTTTTTTATTTGAGCATTTTTTTTCAAGTTCCAATTTAAATTCTAGTTAGTTAACATATAGTATAATACTGACTTCAGGAATGAATTTAGTGACTTATCACTTACATATAACAACCAGCACTCATCACAATAAGTGCCCTCCTTAATACCCATAATCCATTTAACCCATCACCTTGCCCACCTTCCCTCCAGCAATCCTCTCTGTGTTCCCTATAGTTAAGAGTCTGTTTCTTGGTTTGCCTCTTTCTCTTTTTTTCTTCCTCTGTTACCTGTTTTCCTTCTTAAATTCCACATATGAGTGAAATCATATGATATTTGTCTTTCTCTGATGACTTTCTTTGCTTAATATTTTGTGTAATACTCTCTAGCTCCCTCCATGTTGCTGCAAATGGCAAGATGTCATTCTTTTTTATGGCTGAGCAATATTCCATTGTGTAGCCATATCACATTTTCTTTATCCATCCATCACTTGATGCTACATCTGGGCTTTACCATATTTTGGCTATTGTAATATCATACTTTTATTTTCACTGATGTTTAAAATTCATTTTGATGGGAGCCTGCAACTCCAGGTACTAGGATTGAATAGAACCCAATTCTGTTCTCCCATGCATCTTCACCTGATCCTTTTTTAAAAAACATTTAAATTATTTATTTATGTATTTGTCAGAGAGAGAGACAGACAGAGAGAGAGCAAGAGAGAACAAGCAGGGGGAGTGGCAGGCAGAGGGAGAAGCAGACTCCTTGCTGAGGGAGGAGCCTGGTACAGGACTTGATCCCAGGACTCTGGGATCATGACCTGAGCTGAAGGCACATGCTTAACTGATTGAGCCACCCAGGCATTCCACCACCTGATTCTTCATCTAGAGTACACATGACTCTTATCCCAAAAGTGGTTTCATACATTCAGTCAAAAATTTAGATGAAAAGTATCTTAGAATCTCTTGAGAAGAGAGAAGAGCAACAACTTAAGAGAAAACAATCAATTATTCAGGAATTTTTTATTTTGTATACACATAAACACAGTGGTCGGAGAGGATCTTATGTGTTAAAAGCAACTGAAGTGAAATCATAAGCATAAAAGGAAGTCATGCTCGAAAAGAAGGATATTTCTGCTTTTGGCCATGAGGGAGTAACAGAGTCTAGAATTAACCTTAATCCATAAACAACTAGGACACTGGGCAAAATATAGAAAACATCTATTTTCAGAAACTGGAACACAAGCAGTGCAACTAACGTTTCTCAGAAAAGAAACTAATGAGTTGAGCTTCTTGCATGAAGGTCATTTCTGGGCTGTAGTATAGAAATGGAGAAACCAAATGATCCTGGCAATCTCATTGAGTTGGGGAAATATTCCAATTTGAGGAGATTGCAGAAGTTAGTTTGCAGGACAATGTATCTGAAATAAAGAAACCATGTAGAGAAGGAGCGGAGCCCCAGCCTATGAGTCTTTGGCTGAATATCAAATACATATGAGTAATATGAAACCTCATATAAGTACAGACTAGGAATGTCATCCAAGAAAGGAAAAATTACATTGGAGCTTTAAGATGAACAATTCCCAAAATTCACACAGAGCTGAGGAGTTATTTGAGTTCCCATCAGCGAGAGCAGAGATGCCTTCTTGAGTACACAGAACATTCAGTAGAATCTACAGATTCTAGGGCTTCTCAGAAGTGGGGGTAAAGTTGCCCAGAGTAAATGTTCTAGATTTTCCCTAAAATGACTTAAAAAGAAAACTCAAAAGATCAAATTTCCAAAACATGGACCACATCTAATAATCTTTAAAGGAATACAACAAAATCCAGCACTCAGCAACCTAAAATTCAGTGTTTGGCACCTGACAAAAAATTACTAGATATGTGAAGAAGGATAAAAACTTGACCAAAAGAAAAAATATCAGTCAGTAGATGTAACCCCAGAAATGAAAGGGATGACAAAATTGGTGACAAGAACTTTAAGATTATAAATATGATCCATATCCTCAATGACATAAAGGAAAATACGAACATAACAAGGACACAAATAGAGGACATAAAACAGAAACCAATGGAACTTCCAGAGATGAAAATTAAATATCTGAAATGAGAAAGTCACTGGATGAAATAACAGTAGTATATTCATTTCAGAAGAAAATATCAGTAAATGTAAAGGCACAGCAAAAGAAGTTACCCAAAATGAAATCAGAAAAAACAAAGACTAAACAACATAAATCTTCAGTGCTCTGAAGGACAGTATCAAGCAGTCTAGTTTATAGGTAATTGGAGACCCAGAATGAAATGAGGGGCAGCAGAGGACAAAAACAACAAACAGAGTTCCCATACTTGTGAAAACTACAAATTTTCAGATCCCCGAAGCCCACAGTCCCTAACAAAATAAACACAAAGAAAATCCCACCATGTAACGTAAATAAATTGCTAAAAAAAAAAAAAGCTTTTGAGATTGAAGATGGGTCTAAAGACAGGAAGGAGATGGAATTAGGGTCATGACTGAGAAAAGCCCAAGGAATTAAAGCATTCCATTGTCATTCCCCGAAGGTTTACAACAGGCAGGGGTAAATTTTTAAACTGACTTTAATTATTGGCATATTTTTTTTTTAGTCTGCCATTAAAAGTGAACAAAATTGAGGATACTTACTATACAGTTAATAAAAAACCTATAAATTACTCATAGCCAAAAATATTTATTGGAGATATATGGGGGGGTGTGGGGTGAGGTCAGAGAGTAGGATAGAGAGAAGCTATGAACTGTGTGTCACTTACTAAAATTTTTAGCTACTCCATCAGGAGAGTCTTTCTTGAACATGCAGAATAATGTTATGCTACTTTAGAATTACATTCATATTCAAGGGCTCTCAATTAGATATTTTATCCTATAAATCCTCTCTTTTCCATCTTTCTCTTTCCTTAGGTGTTCTTTATTAAGGGTAAATCATAACGTCAAAGAAAAGGAAAGGAAGGATACAAAATTCTATCCATCAGGAATAACAACTAACAGATCTTCTAGGGAGCATTCGAGAATCAAAGAAAGAAATGAAAGAAGATCCCAAGGATTCAGACTCTGACTGGCCTTCAGAGTTGAGGATGAGAGTTTGGTGAAAAGATAAAAATGTATGTATAGATGGAAAGATCTCACAGAATAAAGGACTATGGACTAATTCTCCAGAGTTTATAGGCCACAGGCCACCAAATAATATTTTGGTTCATGTAGGTGCTCTTCATACTGTGGGGCTGTGGTATAGTTAGAGATATCTTGAGTTACAGTTGCCAAGCTTCCCTCAATGGCAAATGGAAGATATGAACCCCAAGGTTCTTGCATTCTCTTTGGGACACTGGCTGTGAGGATACTGTGAGAGCTGAGGTAGGAATGTGCGATCATAATGAACAGATAAACTAGGGGTTGAGTGTGGAGGGGGCAGAGGTTTAGGGGGTCCATTATTATGGTCCTGGAAAGACTATGTGATATGCAGGAAAAGAACTCAGAGATTTACATATTCCCAGGTGCCCAACATATGGTCTTGTTATCCACATGAGTATATTTATTCTTGCCATCTCAGACTCTGATGAGATCTCTTAGAGTATTCACTATGGCTGAGGCATCTGCTGGAGTGAGAGGAGCCCTGGATGGGGGAGATTGGTGAACTGACCTCTTCATCAGCTTCTGCCATCAACCAACCATGTCATCTTCAAACCACTAAGGCTTAGTTCTTCCATTTATAAAAGCTGAGGTTGGGGCTATTTTTTTTTAAAAGATTTTATTTATTTATTTATTTGACAGACAGAGTTCACAAGTAGGTGGAGAGACAGGCAGAGAGAGAGAGGAGGAAGCAGGCTCCCTGCTGAGCAGAGAGCCCGATGCAGGCCTCATCCCAGGACCCTGAGATCATGACCTGAGCTGAAGGCAGAGGCTTAACCCACTGAGCCACCCAGGTGCCCCAAGGTTGGGGCTATTTTTAAGATCTTCATCAGCTCTGATGTTTTTTGAACTTTCAAAAATTATCTAGCTAATTTCACAAACCTAGAAAATTATATAATCAATATCCAGGTTTCAAAACTTCCAAAATATGACATTCAAGAATGAAGGGAAATAGAGTTTTTTACTTGCCACTTGTCTATTTGTACTCCTTAAAATCTTATGCTCTTTTTCCACTGCCTTAGAATTCTTTTCACTACATTAAAATGAAATATAAAATACCTAATATACTTAAGTCTAATGTAACAGCCAGCTATTGGTAGAAGATCACCTGAAGTTTAGAAGTAAATCAACCACTCATCCTTCTGGTAATACTTTTATAAATACTAATAGAAATATTACTTGTGAAGATTGTCTAAGGACTATACAGGATCTAACTCTATTTTGTCTCACTTTATTACTCACACATCTTTAATTTCTTTTTTATCCTGATTTCTTCTTTGCGGATTTGTAGCCAGAGCCCTAAGAAAACGAGTCAAGGACATTGTCTGTATCCTCTTTCAAACTTCCACTCCACTTGCAAGTTCTCTTTCTTTCTTCTTTCTTTCTTTCTTTCATTTTTTTTTCTTTCTTTCTTTCTTTCTTCCTTTCTTTTTCTTTCATCTTTCTGAGAGAGCATGCAAATGGGGCAGGGGAGGCAAAGGGAGAGATAGAGAATCTTAGGCAGACTCCATGCCCCGAGCAGAGCCCGAGGTGGGGCTTGACCTCATAACCCTGTGATCATGACTTGAGGCAAAATCAAGAGTTGGGTGCCCAACTGACTAAGCCACCCAGGGGCCCCTGCAATTTTTTTTTTTCTTTTCAGGTTTCTTCCCTGAATTTACATTGACAGAGCAACTTATTTTACCCATTTTCTTTCTCTTCTTAAAGAAGACACACCAATAAATTCCTAGTGATATGTGTTAATTGTGGACCTCAATAGAGGCATATTTTAAAATTATGGAGTGTGTTTCCCTGGCTCCTGAAGATTTTCAATTTTTAAATTTTAAAAATATCATTTTATTTTTATTTTAAAGCATTCAAGTAGGAACCCAAGCAACCTATTGTAAAAGGAGCAATCAAGCCACTGCATAATAAACCATAAACTACATCAAAAACACAAATTGAAATGAGGATTGTCATCTCAGGAACTGTCGCAATCAAAAGATTTAGAAGTTTTCATCATGAAGATACTGGGTAATTAGTTTTATTGTCTAAAAGTTTGATTATGCTTATTTATAGGAATCTCAGCATCATTCCCTCATTAAACATTAATTGAGCGCCTACTGTGTTCCTAGGCATGTCTGCAGGAGGCTATATGGTGGTGTTATGCAAAATGTAAAAGGCATACATAGTACTAGTTAGGTGAAGCCCATGATGGTCCCCTAATTAGAAGCTCTGAGTTGGTGTGCAAATAAACAGTAAATAGTGCTTTACATAGGAAAAAACAGTGTGCATAATAATCTCCAAATCCCATCCCTTAATACTTGTAGTACTTATAAAGTTATCCTTATGTGTCAAAACTCCAAGGTACAGCATTTTGATTAAAACAAGACTCACTTTTTGCCTCCTTCTCTTAAGATATGGACCGATAATTCTAGAATCAAAAGGTGCTAGATGGGATGCCTGGGTGGCTCAGCGGGTTAAGCCTCTGCCTTCGGCTCAGGTTGTGATCTCAGGGTCCTGGGGATCAAGCTCAGCTTCAGGCTTTCTGCTCAGCGGGGAGCCTGCTTCCCCCTCTCCCTCTGCCTGCCTCTCTGCCTGCTTATGATCTCTTTCTCTGTCAAATAAATAAATAAAATCCTAAAAAAAAAAAAAAAGGTGCTAGAACTAGAGGAACTTTAGAATCATTCAGTACAGTGGTTTCCAAACTCACTTGACAGAGGCCAGATGGCTGCCCCAGGTGGGTAGGGGGAATAGTGGTGGTTTTAGGGGCAGATTGGCTGAGCAGGGGGACCTCTGGCATAACCAGAGCAGTAAAAATAGCTTGGGGGAGGGCCCAGTGCTCTCTGCTACACCCTTCGTATGGCTTTGCAAATCACATACTTACATGATTCGTCTAGGCCCGGTAGACACTTGAATTTGAAAAGCTTGCATTATATCCTCACCTTTCTTTTTTTTCATTCCATCCTTCCCCTCAATGTGCAATGTGTAAGGAGGTCTATTTCATTGGCTGATGTTCTCCTAGATAGCACGTTCTTCCACGACCCAGAGGGAACCAGAGTTTTAAATAATTTTTCCTTTAACTCATTAATACCTTATGCTATTTTATATAAATGAATTTCATGCTTTGTTTTGGGTAGAGATTATTAATGCATAATTTTGGAATTATTTTTCTTTTAATAGACTATTTGTGATAGCTGAAATTACAGATCTAGGCTTGGAAGTCTGATTCATCTCATTTGCTTTAGATTTCTCACAGAAAAAAAGCTAAGCTGAACTACTGACTATTAACCCTCAAATTCTTCATAACATTTAGAAGAAATAAAAACGGAATAAAAACTTACGTGACAGAAATAAGCGGTAGAGGAAAGCTTCCAACTTCTATTTTGCCTGTTTCATTGTTCAATATGGTAACCACTAGTTCTATAAGATTATTTAAATTTAATAAAAAAATTTTAAAAATCAGTTCTTCAGCCGTGCTAGTTACATTCAAGTTCTCAATAGACATATGCGGCTAGTGGATACTTTACTAGACAGCTGAGACGTAAACAGTTTCCATCATTACAGCAATTCTATTGGACAGCCAGAGAAATGGAAAAATACTGTAAATTGGAGAAAATTGCTTGTCAGCTATAGGCACGAAATCTTACTTTCCCCCTGTCTCTTGTCATGGTAAGGAAATTGTGACTCTGTGAAAAGAAAATCTGGTGTGTTTGTTTTCCTTCTGACATTTCTTTCAATTGTCATTTCCTCCTGTCTGCCTTATACTTCTAATGTCTCATCCTTCCTGCTCAGTCTGCACATTCAACACAGAGACATCTACCATTTCCATCCACAACTCTCTTTCCTGCTAAATAAAGCAACTTCTCCGCTGCCACTAATATTTGCTATAAATTGTCATTTTGTGACTAGAAAAGATTGGATTATACAGACCCCAGGAAACAGCTTTCTGCCTTTTATAGGTCTCCAGTAAATATCTTTGCCCCCAAATACCTTCCAAGGATCTGGTCACAGTGCTTGAGATCCCACCATGTTACTGAAACTGTTGAGTGTTTTTCGAAGTTCGCTACTAAAATGCGAGTTCCTGGATGCTGTGTACCAATCTGGTATCCATATGCAGCTGTTGGTAATGTAACAGGTTAATGCCCCTAGGTATGTAGAACCTGGAAGGAAAGGGGCATTGGCAACTAGGGAGGGCAGAGTTTGTCAGCAGGTGCTTTCACAAAAATACCAGGTCGTTTTTGAAAACAGACTTCCTTGCAAGAAAAGACGAGACCAAGAAACATAGGATGTTTGATTCAACACCTTGGGAGAGGTTAAACCTGGCTTTGATACTGGATCTATGGATTCTCTTTTGTGCCCTTGGACACACTACTTAACCCCCTTAACTTCCATTCCTGCCCTTAAAATGGGTCTAAAAGTAACTTAGGATAATGAAGGATGTGGACACGAGGTATAGCTCTATACAAAGCACACACTTTCTGCCCAAGTACTTGAGAGTTGGTGGGTCAGAGCTGGGGCCGAATCCAGGAGATTTCAAAGGGACAGTAACACAGTTTCCATTGTGTACGGTGATGAACACAACGGGCACACCTGGAACAGAGTATCATTAGATCATTATCCAGAAGAGACTGGATAAGGAGATTGAAAGTTAGAGGAGAGATAAAATGTAGGGCTTAGCAGAAGCTGTGTTTTTGCTTTTGTTTTTGTTTTTATCTAGCAGATTCCCTCAAGGACTGAAACCAGAAAGAGTGAATTATTTCTCATTGTCTTAGTTTCTTGCACCTGTATGGTTTTATACTTACCTTAAATATTCTTTTTAGTTACAACTATAAAATAAGTGTATATTGGGTATATATCTGTGTCCACGATATCAGCGTATTTTTCCCTTTAGGATTGGTTTGTTTGTTTATTTAATCTAGAGGGGCAGAAAGATTTTAATTTTACCAAAAAATACATGAACCATGATATAGGGTGGTACAGAGTGCCATGGGAACACAGGGGTATCTGCTCAGAAAAATAAACTTCCCTTTAGCTGCAAGTAAAATATCCAACACAGAGCAAATGTCATTCCATGCAGCCATGACTCTCAAATCATGGTTAACTTATTTAAATTACTGGGGTACTTTCCCTATGTCCTTCCTATCGTATCTTCCTTTTTCTTTTTTTTTTTTTTTTAAGATTTTATTTATTTATTTGACAGAGTGAGAGATCACAAGTAGGCAGAGAGGCAGGCAGAGAGAGTGGAGGTAGCAGGCTCCCAGCTGAGCAGAGAGCCTGAAGCGGGGCTCCATCCCAGGACCCTGAGATCACGACCTGAGCGGAAGGTAAAGGCTTAACCCACTGAGCCACCCAGGTGGCCCCTATCATGTCTTCTAATATAAATCACCTAGAATCAAATTTAAGTATTTAAGTTATGACTGTCTCAGAAAATTACAATATTCCACTTATCAGTAGTCATCATTCATTAACCTTACCCATTTGACGTTAACATGAAGAATGCCAGTAATGTACTTCTGATCACCACAGAGCTATCACAAAGTGTTCCTTAAGGTCATCATTTATTTTTGACTTTATGTGCAATTGTAACAAGCTTTTTTTTGTTTGTTTATTGTTTGTTTAGAAGTTTCATAAAGGCTAACTAGTGGTAGCAAATAAGACTCTTTGGAGCTAGAAATGCCCAAATATGAGCCAGAATGGAATCTGAATTTTGAAGAAGAGAATTAAGGAGATTTTGTTAAATAATACTGTTGTTTCAATAGCAAGGCAACGCGGAATGCATTTTAAAAGGCTTCCCGCAAAGTGACTGCAATGGAAAAAGAAGGCATCAAAAGTGATAAGCTTCCACTATTTTCCAACTTATGGAATCTTACTTTTATTGGTGATGAGTGATAGACGAGGTGTTATAAGACCTTTAGACATAGTATTTATACCTTCAAAATATTGCCTCTGATTTCTAAAGCCTTGCAACAAAGCTATTATAAGCTTTCCTTTCTAAGCTCTGGTGCCAATGTCAGAGGAAAAACCTACTCTTTAGGAAAGATTTTGAGGAAAATTAAGATCCTATCTGTGTAAAGTTCAAGTGACAGAAAACGGAAATAGAAATTAAAGGGTCTGAACTCATTTAAACCAAGTAATTAAAACTTAAATACACTTAGAGAGTGACATGTGATTTATAACCAGTTTATCTCATACTGGAAAGAGTGACCTAAGAGTCTTTATGGAGCAAGAGCCAAAGAATCAAAATCCTGAAGGAAAAACAGAAAAGAAAAGATCTTCGGAGCAGCTTTTCCAACCAAACACCATCCTAAATATCTACCTCCCAGAATAATTACAAAAGGTTCATTTCTTACATAACAGTTAACTTTGCAAAGAGCTAAAATTAAAAAACAACAAAATTTGTGTGTTTAATGTAGAAGTAATAATAGAATAGTATTGTTAGGACTGCACAGTCAAAATAGGGTTCTCATTGAAAATAAAACTCCAATTTAAACTAGAATGTTAATGAATACCTCATTCCCACCCCACCTCAATTTTGGGCTCAGCTTCTTTTGCACTATTTCCACAGTCTGCTAATTAAAAGATCTCCCTGTCTCTCGCCTTTTTTTCTTCCAGTTTATCATTTTATGATTCATTTACCAAGACTAATCTTTCTAGAGCAGTGCCGTCCTCTCTCATTTCACATTAAGAAATCTTCAAAGGCTCCCATTTTTAACTGAGTTGAGACAAACCCATTGGGCTGCACTTCGGATTCCTCTATCCCAGCGGTTTTTCAAATGAATTCTCTGGAATCCTGACGATGCAAACAGGTGCTGCAGGAGTTACATGAGATTTGGCCCCAAGCGCAATGGATGTTGAGACTATAGCTATCGTCTGTTATCCTGGGGTTCACACGGCCGGAGCATTAAAGGAGTAGTTGCACTAAATTTGAGTTTACAGAATAACTTTAATGATTACTTTGACATATTTTTCATACTAGGGTTATGCACAAAATTTTATTTAAAAAAATGTTTGATTTCCTAAAAGAGTTTGGGAAAGGTTGCTCTACAAATGCAAATTTTTAAAGATTTTTATTTATTTATTTGACAGACAGAGATCACAAGTAGGCAGAGAGGCAGGCAGAGGGGGAGGGGGAAGAAGTTTCCCCATTGAGCAGAGAGCCCGATGCAGTGTAGTTTTATCACCAGTTATGTCAATCAATCTCCTGTGTAAAGTACCATGCTGGTTATTTACCAGAAATTCCCTCCTCTTCATCCCATTCCCCAGATCCCCACATTAAATCTTTCCGCGGCCTTCACAGTCTTTGCCGATTCTTCCATCCGTCCAACTTTCTCTTTACTCTGCATCATGTTGATGACACCCTTTGGGTTTTTCCTCTCTGTTTCATCCATACTCCATGCCAGGTTTATTTTTCTTTAGGACAGGAATTATCTTATTTTGCATTTATTAAATGATCACATTTTTAAAGAAAAGAATTAGGTACAGGAATCTGAAAGTAAATATCACCACCATCACCGTCACCACCAAAACAATTCTATACATGCTGCCTTTTGAAGCGTCTCATCCAATTATAGGTGTTTTTTAGTTAGGAAAGTATGTAAAGTATGATAACTTAAAAAAAGTATGCAAAATCACCAATATTTTAGAGTAAATTGACAATATGGTAAAATATGATTGCTATAACAGGGATAATGAAAACAATAATTTATTGAACACTTATGGGATAGATCTTTCATATTTTCTCCTATCACCTAATAGTTCTCCAAAATGGGCAGCATCTCTCTTTTATAGAAGAGAAAACTGATACCCCAAGAGGTCAAGTCTTTTGTTCAAGGTTATAACAAGAGTGAAGGGGGAGAGTCAGAATTCAAATGCTGTCTGTGTGGCCCCAGAAGGAATGCTCTTTCCGGTTCATCACATCATCACTCAGACTAGAAATAAGGAAAATAATAATAACAACGGAAAAAAGGAAAAAATAGTAACAACATATGAATAATAACAATTCATATGTATGAATTCTCCATGCAAAGAGATTTGAATGTTACTATTCAATGCTTAGAGACTTTTGCATGTCTGTTAGAGAATTTTTGCTTGAAGGTTTCGCATGATAAAACCCCCACTTGGACTGAAAACTGCCTTCTCAGTTACTGAGCATTTCTCTCTTCCTGGCTGAGATGAAAAGCTCACACCAGTACAAGTGACAACAAAAGGAAAAAACTGAGAAAATAGAAATGTTATATCCATAGTTACAGATGTGAACTCGAAACTTAGACTGCTTCTGATAGTAAAATAAGAATGAAGAGAAAAAATACACAGCAAGTGTTAGTTAAACAGATTTGTGAGAAAGTCTGGGATAGCTAATCGAGTAGTGGTTAAAGCTAACTGATCTAAGAGACAGAGACAGACTTCCTATCACAGCAGGATGGAGTACAGGTATTGATCAAGGATCAAGATGCTCTTGAAGTACATGAGCGTCACAGACTCGCAGCTCACACCCCTGCTTGCCTCTCGGTTTGAACGAATGCCAGCAATGTGAGTCTCCTTGAGAGACTTACCGCCTCTTCAACAATGCAACCGGGTATCCTTTGTCAGTCCTGTTTTTACCTTCTCTTCCTGGTTGGCAGTCTTTCCAATTTCAGTCTTAGCCTGAAGCACTCTGACTGGCTAAAAACTAGTTGCCTCCTTTGATAATGCTTAGCAATTCAAAACTTATCCTTCAGTCATGAAGCTAAATTATTACTTTGGTGGTTGCTAAGCAAGCTTAATATTTTTCATAACTTTCACCCTTTTTAAAAAAAAAAAACAAGTTCGGAGGTTTTTTTTTTAAAATTATTTATTTATTTGAGAGAACTAGAGACAACATGGTGTGTGCAAGAGCTTGCATGAGCTTGGGGGCTGTGGGGAGAGCAGCAGAGGGACAGGGAGAAGCAGACTCCCTGCTGAGCAGGGAGCCCAGTGCAGGGCTTGATCCCAGGACCCTGAGATCATGACCTGAGCCAAAGGCAGATGCTTAACCCACTGAGCCACCCAGATGCCCCATCATAACTTTCACTTTCGTCATTTCTTCTTTATAGAGTGATCCTATAGAGTTTGAATTCCTAAATTATAAGCAGTAAAATGCTGCAGATATATTGAAAAGTAGCTCCTGTGAACATCACCTTGGTACAAGCCTGAGTGTACGACTAGGGAGAAAAGAGTCAGAACAACAGCAATGCCCAGGGGAGGGTTGTACCCAGCAGAGGTGCAATTGCTAATCAGCCCCAGGGCTAAGGGTTCAATTCCAATTACCCAGAAACCAGTTATCCTAGACTGTTTACAAAGTCTCCCTCTGCCTCTTCCTCTTTTTCTTCCCCCAACTCTTTTTTTCAACTGTTCCTCCTTCCTCCCTCCTTATCCTTAATACTCATTTTCCTGACCTCATCTCTTCTCTCATTCTATATTGATTGATCTGAAGTATGACTTTTTATTTCATGAGAACATTTCTCCAAAGTCAGAGTGAGCAGAACCATGTTAGACCATAATACCAGCGAGATAATGTTTTTAATTGACAAATAAGAAACTCTGTGAATAGGATAATCACTACTTAAAAGATTTCACTTCTTATTTAGAAATTAAAGGTGGTTGATATCTATTGAAACTAGCCATCATTTTGTTTCAAAATGGGAAAACTATAACTAGCACTTACTGAATTTTCATTATGTGCCAGGTACTTGGCTAAATATTTTACATGGACTTCCTCATATAATCTTCAAAATCAGTACCTATCAGTCAATAGGTACTATTATTATTATTCTTACTTAACAAGTAATGGAATTAAGACTTACAGAGATTAAGCCATTTGTTCAAGGTTACACAGCCAATAAGTATTCTGACTCAAGACCTGAAACCAGATGCTTCTAAAAAAAATAAAAATAAAAATTGTGTTCTTAACCACTTATATTTTCACAGATTTTCAATTATTAATATTAAGCCATATCTGATACCCTTTTGGCCAAAACTACTCTCCTAAAGCTATTATAGAATAAACTGAATGAAATGCAAAAAGCAGGCTGGTCAAATTTCACAGAGAATTCGTTTGGGTCAATAATAGAGTCAGTTCCAACAATAAATTCTGCTTACATTATATTTCTCCATATTATGATCAAAATGGCTTTTTTTTCTTCTTGTAGAAATCTTTTCATGTAGCATGGTAAAATGGTCTAAACACCATTCAACAACTCTCCAATTAAAGTCTTTCTCCAAAAAATGTTCTTACAACTAGAAAAACAAGGATTTTTTGGGGGGAGGGTTGATAATCTTTTAACTTTAATGAAAAGATCTCTTTAAGAACACAAGGGAAGCAAGGGCAAAAATGAACCACTGGGACTTCATCAAGATGAAAAGCTTTTGCACAGTAAGGGAAATAGTCAACAAAACCAAAAGACAGCTGACAGAATAGGAGAAGATATTTGCTAATGACATATCAGAAAATGGGGTAGTATCCAAAATCTATAAAGAACTTATCAAACTCAACACCCAAAGAACAAATAATCCAATCAAGAAATGGGCAGAAGAAGGGAGTTGAGGGAAATTGGAAGGGGAGGTAAACCATGAGAGACTATGGACTCTGAAACACAATCTGAGGGTTTTGAAGGGTCGGGGGGGGGGGGGGGGGGGGGG